>NW_024610356.1:0-102142 GCF_016920785.2 Ixodes scapularis | reverse complement strand
CTCCAATAATTCGCTTTCACCGAGGCAATAGCCGAGATCGTGGTCACGGTGAACAAATAAAACAGCGCCAAACGTCTCTCGTCAGGCCGTGCTCTCTCCAATAATTCGCTTTCACCGAGGCAATAGCCGAGATCGTGGTCACGGTGAACGAATAAAACCGCGCCGAACGTCTCTCGTCAGGCCGTGCTTTCTCCAATAATTCGCTTTCACCGAGGCAATAGCCCAGATCGTGGTCACGGTGAACGAATAAAACGGCGCCAAACGTCTCTCGTCAGGCCGTGCTCTCTCCAATAATTCGCTTTCACCGAGGCAATAGCCGAGATCGTGGTCACGGTGAACGAATAAAACGGCGCCAAACGTCTCTCGTCAGGCCGTGCTCTCTCCAATAATTCGCTTTCACCGAGGCAATAGCCGAGATCGTGGTCACGGTGAACGAATAAAACGGCGCCAAACGTGTCTCGTCAGGCCGTGCTCTCTCCAATAATTCGCTTTCACCGAGGCAATAGCCGAGATCGTGGTCACGGTGAACGAATAAAACGGCGCCAAACGTCTCTCGTCAGGCCGTGCTCTCTCCAATAATTCGCTTTCACCGAGGCAATAGCAGAGATCGTGGTCACGGTGAACGAATAAAACGGCGCCAAACGTCTCTCGTCAGGCCGTGCTCTCTCCAATAATTCGCTTTCACCGAGGCAATAGGCGAGATCGTGGTCACGGTGAACGAATAAAACGGCGCCAAACGTCTCTCGTCAGGCCGTGCTCTCTCCAATAATTCGCTTTCACCGAGGCAATAGGCGAGATCGTGGTCACGCTGAACGAATAAAACGGCGCCAAACGTCTCTCGTCAGGCCGTGCTCTCTCCAATAATTCGCTTTCACCGAGGCAATAGCCGAGATCGTGGTCACGGTGAACGAATAAAACGGCGCCAAACGTCTCTCGTCAGGCCGTGCTCTCTCCAATAATTCGCTTTCACCGAGGCAAAAGGCGAGATCGTGGTCACGGTGAACGAATAAAACGGCGCCAAACGTCTCTCGTCAGGCCGTGCTCTCTCCAATAATTCGCTTTCACCGAGGCAATAGGCGAGATCGTGGTCACGGTGAACGAATAAAACGGCGCCAAACGTCTCTCGTCAGGCCGTGCACTCTCCAATAATTCGCTTTCACCGAGCCAATAGCCGAGATCGTGGTCACGGTGAACGAATAAAACGGCGCCAAACGTCTCTCGTCAGGCCGTGCTCTCTCCAATAATTCGCTTTCACCGAGGCAATAGCCGAGATCGTGGTCACGGTGAAGGAATAAAACGGCGCCAAACGTCTCTCGTCAGGCCGTGCTCTCTCCAATAATTCGCTTTCACCGAGGCAATAGCCGAGATCGTGGTCACGGTGAACGAATAAAACGGCGCCAAACGTCTCTCGTCAGGCCGTGCTCTCTCCAATAATTCGCTTTCACCGAGGCAATAGCCGAGATCGTGGTCACGGTGAACGAATAAAACGGCGCCAAACGTCTCTCGTCAGGCCGTGCTCTCTCCAATAATTCGCTTTCACCGAGGCAATAGCCGAGATCGTGGTCACAGTGAACGAATAAAACGGCGCCAAACGTCTCTCGTCAGGCCGTGCTCTCTCCAATAATTCGCTTTCACCGAGGCAATAGCCGAGATCGTGGTCACGGTGAACGAATAAAACGGCGCCAAACGTCTCTCGTCAGGCCGTGCTCTCTCCAATAATTCGCTTTCACCGAGGCAATAGGCGAGATCGTGGTCACGGTGAACGAATAAAACGGCGCCAAACGTCTCTCGTCAGGCCGTGCTCTCTCCAATAATTCGCTTTCACCGAGGCAATAGCCGAGATCGTGGTCACGGTGAACGAATAAAACGGTGCCAAACGTCTCTCGTCAGGCCGTGCTCTCTCCAATGATTCGCTTTCACCGAGGCAATAGCCGAGATCGTGGTCACGGTGAACGAATAAAACGGCGCCAAACGTCTCTCGTCAGGCCGTGCTCTCTCCAATAATTCGCTTTCACCGAGGCAATAGCCGAGATCGTGGTCACGGTGAACGAATAAAACGGCGCCAAACGTCTCTCGTCAGGCCGTGCTCTCTCCAATAATTCGCTTTCACCGAGGCAATAGGCGAGATCGTGGTCACGGTGAACGAATAAAACGGCGCCAAACGTCTCTCGTAAATCCGTGCTCTCTCCAATAATTCGGTTTCACCGAGGCAATAGCCGAGATCGTGGTCACGGTGAACGAATAAAACGGCGCCAAACGTCTCTCGTCAGACCGTGCTCTCTCCAATAATTCGCTTTCACCGAGGCAATAGCCGAGATCGTGGTCACGGTGAACGAATAAAACGGCGCCAAACGTCTCTCGTCAGGCCGTGCTCTCTCCAATAATTCGCTTTCACCGAGGCAATAGCCGAGATCGTGGTCACGGTGAACGAATAAAACGGCGCCAAACGTCTCTCGTCAGGCCGTGCTCTCTCCAATATTTCGCTTTCACCGAGGCAATAGCCGAGATCGTGGTCACGGTGAACGAATAAAACGGCGCCAAACGTCTCTCGTCAGGCCGTGCTCTCTCCAATAATTCGCTTTCACCGAGGCAATAGCCGAGATCGTGGTCACGGTGAACGAATAAAACGGCGCCAAACGTCTCTCGTCAGGCCGTGCTCTCTCCAATAATTCGCTTTCACCGAGGCAATAGCCGAGATCGTGGTCACGGTGAACGAATAAAACGGCGCCAAACGTCTCTCGTCAGGCCGTGCTCTCTCCAATAATTCGCTTTCACCGAGGCAATAGCCGAGATCGTGGTCACGGTGAACGAATAAAACGGCGCCAAACGTCTCTCGTCAGGCCGTGCTCTCTCCAATAATTCGCTTTCACCGAGGCAATAGCCGAGATCGTGGTCACGGTGAACGAATAAAACGGCGCCAAACGTCTCTCGTCAGGCCGTGCTCTCTCCAATAATTCGCTTTCACCGAGCAATAGCCGAGATCGTGGTCACGGTGAACGAATAAAACCGCGCCGAACGTCTCTCGTCAGGCCGTGCTCTCTCCAATAATTCGCTTTCACCGAGGCAATAGCCGAGATCGTGGTCACGGTGAACGAATAAAACGGCGCCAAACGTCTCTCGTCAGGCCGTGCTCTCTCCAATATTTCGCTTTCACCGAGGCAATAGCCGAGATCGTGGTCACGGTGAACAAATAAAACGGCGCCAAACGTCTCTCGTCAGGCCGTGCTCTCTCCTATAATTCGCTTTCACCGAGGCAATAGCCGAGATCGTGGTCACGGTGAACGAATAAAACCGCGCCGAACGTCTCTCGTCAGGCCGTGCTTTCTCCAATAATTCGCTTTCACCGAGGCAATAGCCGAGATCGTGGTCACGGTGAACGAATAAAACGGCGCCAAACGTCTCTCGTCAGGCCGTGCTCTCTCCAATAATTCGCTTTCACCGAGGCAATAGCCGAGATCGTGGTCACGGTGAACGAATAAAACGGCGCCAAACGTCTCTCGTCAGGCCGTGCTCTCTCCAATAATTCGCTTTCACCGAGGCAATAGCCGAGATCGTGGTCACGGTGAACGAATAAAACGGCGCCAAACGTGTCTCGTCAGGCCGTGCTCTCTCCAATAATTCGCTTTCACCGAGGCAATAGCCGAGATCGTGGTCACGGTGAACGAATAAAACGGCGCCAAACGTCTCTCGTCAGGCCGTGCTCTCTCCAATAATTCGCTTTCACCGAGGCAATAGCCGAGATCGTGGTCACGGTGAACGAATAAAACGGCGCCAAACGTCTCTCGTCAGGCCGTGCTCTCTCCAATAATTCGCTTTCACCGAGGCAATAGGCGAGATCGTGGTCACGGTGAACGAATAAAACGGCGCCAAACGTCTCTCGTCAGGCCGTGCTCTCTCCAATAATTCGCTTTCACCGAGGCAATAGGCGAGATCGTGGTCACGGTGAACGAATAAAACGGCGCCAAACGTCTCTCGTCAGGCCGTGCTCTCTCCAATAATTCGCTTTCACCGAGGCAATAGCCGAGATCGTGGTCACGGTGAACGAATAAAACGGCGCCAAACGTCTCTCGTCAGGCCGTGCTCTCTCCAATAATTCGCTTTCACCGAGGCAATAGGCGAGATCGTGGTCACGGTGAACGAATAAAACGGCGCCAAACGTCTCTCGTCAGGCCGTGCTCTCTCCAATAATTCGCTTTCACCGAGGCAATAGGCGAGATCGTGGTCACGGTGAACGAATAAAACGGCGCCAAACGTCTCTCGTCAGGCCGTGCACTCTCCAATAATTCGCTTTCACCGAGCCAATAGCCGAGATCGTGGTCACGGTGAACGAATAAAACGGCGCCAAACGTCTCTCGTCAGGCCGTGCTCTCTCCAATAATTCGCTTTCACCGAGGCAATAGCCGAGATCGTGGTCACGGTGAACGAATAAAACGGCGCCAAACGTCTCTCGTCAGGCCGTGCTCTCTCCAATAATTCGCTTTCACCGAGGCAATAGCCGAAATCGTGGTCACGGTGAACGAATAAAACGGCGCCAAACGTCTCTCGTCAGGCCGTGCTCTCTCCAATAATTCGCTTTCACCGAGGCAATAGGCGAGATCGTGGTCACGGTGAACGAATAAAACGGCGCCAAACGTCTCTCGTCAGGCCGTGCTCTCTCCAATAATTCGCTTTCACCGAGGCAATAGGCGAGATCGTGGTCACGGTGAACGAATAAAACGGCGCCAAACGTCTCTCGTCAGGCCGTGCTCTCTCCAATAATTCGCTTTCACCGAGGCAATAGCCGAGATCGTGGTCACGGTGAACGAATAAAACGGCGCCAAACGTCTCTCGTCAGGCCGTGCTCTCTCCAATAATTCGCTTTCACCGAGGCAATAGGCGAGATCGTGGTCACGGTGAACGAATAAAAGGGCGCCAAACGTCTCTCGTCAGGCCGTGCTCTCTCCAATAATTCGCTTTCACCGAAGCAATAGGCGAGATCGTGGTCACGGTGAACGAATAAAACGGCGCCAAACGTCTCTCGTCAGGCCGTGCTCTCTCCAATAATTCGCTTTCACCGATTCAATAGCCGAGATCGTGGTCACGGTGAACGAATAAAACGGCGCCAAACGTCTCTCGTCAGGCCGTGCTCTCTCCAATAATTCGCTTTCACCGAGGCAATAGGCGAGATCGTGGTCACGGTGAACGAATAAAACGGCGCCAAACGTCTCTCGTCAGGCCGTGCTCTCTCCAATAATTCGCTTTCACCGAGGCAATAGGCGAGATCGTGGTCACGGTGAACGAATAAAACGGCGCCAAACGTCTCTCGTCAGGCCGTGCTCTCTCCAATAATTCGCTTTCACCGAGGCAATAGCCGAGATCGTGGTCACGGTGAACGAATAAAACGGCGCCAAACGTCTCTCGTCAGGCCGTGCTCTCTCCAATAATTCGCTTTCACCGAGGCAATAGGCGAGATCGTGGTCACGGTGAACGAATAAAACGGCGCCAAACGTCTATCGTCAGGCCGTGCTCTCTCCAATAATTCGCTTTCACCGAGGCAATAGGCGAGATCGTGGTCACGGTTAACGAATAAAACGGCGCCAAACGTCTCTCGTCAGGCCGTGCTCTCTCCAATAATTCGCTTTCACCGAGGCAATAGCCGAGATCGTGGTCACGGTGAACGAATAAAACGGCGCCAAACGTCTCTCGTCAGGCCGTGCTCTCTCCAATAATTCGCTTTCACCGAGGCAATAGCCGAGATCGTGGTCACGGTGAACGAATAAAACGGCGCCAAACGTCTCTCGTCAGGCCGTGCTCTCTCCAATAATTCGCTTTCACCGAGGCAATAGCCGAGATCGTGGTCACGGTGAACGAATAAAACGGCGCCAAACGTCTCTCGTCAGGCCGTGCTCTCTCCAATAATTCGCTTTCACCGAGGCAATAGCCGAGATCGTAGTCACGGTGAACGAATAAAACGGCGCCAAACGTCTCTCGTCAGGCCGTGCTCTCTCCAATAATTCGCTTTCATCGAGGCAATAGCCGAGATCGTGGTCACGGTGAACGAATAAAACGGCGCCAAACGTCTCTCGTCAGGCCGTGCTCTCTCCAATAATTCGCTTTCACCGAGGCAATAGGCGAGATCGTGGTCACGGTGAACGAATAAAACGGCGCCAAACGTCTCTCGTCAGGCCGTGCTCTCTCCAATAATTCGCTTTCACCGAGGCAATAGCCGAGATCGTGGTCACGGTGAACGAATAAAACGGCGCCTAACGTCTCTCGTCGGGCCGTGCTCTCTCCAATAATTCGCTTTCACCGAGGCAATAGCCGAGATCGTGGTCACGGTGAACGAATAAAACGGCGCCAAACGTCTCTCGTCAGGCCGTGCTCTCTCCAATAATTCGCTTTCACCGAGGCAATAGCCGAGATCGTGGTCACGGTGAACGAATAAAACGGCGCCAAACGTCTCTCGTCAGGCCGTGCTCTCTCCAATAATTTGCTTTCACCGAGGCAATAGCCGAGATCGTGGTCACGGTGAACGAATAAAACGGCGCCAAACGTCTCTCGTCAGGCCGTGCTCTCTCCAATAATTCGCTTTCACCGAGGCAATAGCCGAGATCGTGGTCACGGTGAACGAATAAAACGGCGCCAAACGTCTCTCGTCAGGCCGTGCTCTCTCCAATAATTCGCTTTCACCGAGGCAATAGCCGAGATCGTGGTCACGGTGAACGAATAAAACGGCGCCAAACGTCTCTCGTGAGGCCGTGCTCTCTCCAATAATTCGCTTTCACCGAGGCAATATCCGAGATCGTGGTCACGGTGAACGAATAAAACCGCGCCGAACGTCTCTCGTCAGGCCGTGCTCTCTCCAATAATTCGCTTTCACCGAGGCAATAGCCGAGATCGTGGTCACGGTGAACGAATAAAACGGCGCCAAACGTCTCTCGTCAGGCCGTGCTCTCTCCAATAATTCGCTTTCACCGAGGCAATAGCCGAGATCGTGGTCACGGTGAACGAATAAAACGGCGCCAATCGTCTCTCGTCAGGCCGTGCTCTCTCCAATAATTCGCTTTCACCGAGGCAATAGCCGAGATCGTGGTCACGGTGAACGAATAAAACGGCGCCAAACGTCTCTCGTTAGGCCGTGCTCTCTCCAATAATTCGCTTTCACCGAGGCAATAGGCGAGATCGTGGTCACGGTGAACGAATAAAACGGCGCCAAACGTCTCTCGTCAGGCCGTGCTCTCTCCAATAATTCGCTTTCACCGAGGCAATAGGCGAGATCGTGGTCACGGTGAACGAATAAAACGGCGCCAAACGTCTCTCGTCAGGCCGTGCTCTATCCAATAATTCGCTTTCACCGAGGCAATAGCCGAGATCGTGGTCACGGTGAACGAATAAAACGGCGCCAAACGTCTCTCGTCAGGCCGTGCTCTCTCCAATAATTCGCTTTCACCGAGGCAATAGCCGAGATCGTGGTCACGGTGAACGAATAAAACGGCGCCAAACGTCTCTCGTCAGGCCGTGCTCTCTCCAATAATTCGCTTTCACCGAGGCAATAGCCGAGATCGTGGTCACGGTGAACGAATAAAACGGCGCCAAACGTCTCTCGTCAGGCCGTGCTCTCTCCAATAATTCGCTTTCACCGAGGCAATAGCCGAGATCGTGGTCACGGTGAACGAATAAAACGGCGCCAAACGTCTCTCGTCAGGCCGTGCTCTCTCCAATAATTCGCTTTCACCGAGGCAATAGGCGAGATCGTGGTCACGGTGAACGAATAAAACGGCGCCAAACGTCTCTCGTCAGGCCGTGCTCTCTCCAATAATTCGCTTTCACCGAGGCAATAGCCGAGATCGTGGTCACGGTGAACGAATAAAACGGCGCCAAACGTCTCTCGTCAGGCCGTGCTCTCTCCAATAATTCGCTTTCACCGAGGCAATAGCCGAGATCGTGGTCACGGTGAACGAATAAAACGGCGCCAAACGTCTCTCGTCAGGCCGTGCTCTCTCCAATAATTCGCTTTCACCGAGGCAATAGCCGAGATCGTGGTCACGGTGAACGAATAAAACGGCGCCAAACGTCTCTCGTCAGGCCGTGCTCTCTCCAATAATTCGGTTTCACCGAGGCAATAGCCGAGATCGTGGTCACGGTGAACGAATAAAACGGCGCCAAACGTCTCTCGTCAGGCCGTGCTCTCTCCAATAATTCACTTTCACCGAGGCAATAGCCGAGATCGTGGTCACGGTGAACGAATAAAACCGCGCCGAACGTCTCTCGTCAGGCCGTGCTCTCTCCAATAATTCGCTTTCACCGAGGCAATAGCCGAGATCGTGGTCACGGTGAACGAATAAAACGGCGCCAAACGTCTCTCGTCAGGCCGTGCTCTCTCCAATAATTCGCTTTCACCGAGGCAATAGCCGAGATCGTGGTCACGGTGAACGAATAAAACGGCGCAAAACGTCTCTCGTCAGGCCGTGCTCTCTCCAATAATTCGCTTTCACCGAGGCAATAGCCGAGATCGTGGTCACGGTGAACGAATAAAACCGCGCCGAACGTCTCTCGTCAGGCCGTGCTCTCTCCAATAATTCGCTTTCACCGAGGCAATAGCCGAGATCGTGGTCACGGTGAACGAATAAAACGGCACCAAACGTCTCTCGTCAGGCCGTGCTCTCTCCAATAATTCGCTTTCACCGAGGCAATAGCCGAGATCGTGGTCACGGTGAACGAATAAAACGGCGCCAAACGTCTCTCGTCAGGCCGTGCTCTCTCCAATAATTCGCTTTCACCGAGGCAATAGCCGAGATCGTGGTCACGGTGAACGAATAAAACCGCGCCGAACGTCTCTCGTCAGGCCGTGCTCTCTCCAATAATTCGCTTTCACCGAGGCAATAGCCGAGATCGTGGTCACGGTGAACGAATAAAACGGCGCCAAACGTCTCTCGTCAGGCCGTGCTCTCTCCAATAATTCGCTTTCACCGAGGCAATAGCCGAGATCGTGGTCACGGTGAACGAATAAAACGGCGCCAAACGTCTCTCGTCAGGCCGTGCTCTCTCCAATAATTCGCTTTCACCGAGGCAATAGCCGAGATCGTGGTCACGGTGAACGAATAAAACCGCGCCGAACGTCTCTCGTCAGGCCATGCTCTCTCCAATAATTCGCTTTCACCGAGGCAATAGCCGAGATCGTGGTCACGGTGAACGAATAAAACGGCGCCAAACGTCTCTCGTCAGGCCGTGCTCTCTCCAATAATTCGCTTTCACCGAGGCAATAGCCGAGATCGTGGTCACGGTGAACGAATAAAACCGCGCCGAACGTCTCTCGTCAGGCCGTGCTCTCTCCAATAATTCGCTTTTACCGAGGCAATAGCCGAGATCGTGGTCACGGTGAACGAATAAAACGGCGCCAAACGTCTCTCGTCAGGCCGTGCTCTCTCCAATAATTCGCTTTCACCGAGGCAATAGCCGAGATCGTGGTCACGGTGAACGAATAAAACGGCGCCAAACGTCTCTCGTCAGGCCGTGCTCTCTCCAATAATTCGCTTTCACCGAGGCAATAGCCGAGATCGTGGTCACGGTGAACGAATAAAACCGCGCCGAACGTCTCTCGTCAGGCCGTGCTCTCTCCAATAATTCGCTTTCACCGAGGCAATAGCCGAGATCGTGGTCACGGTGAACGAATAAAACCGCGCCAAACGTCTCTCGTCAGGCCGTGCTCTCTCCAATAATTCGCTTTCACCGAGGCAATAGGCGAGATCGTGGTCACGGTGAACGAATAAAACCGCGCCAAACGTCTCTCGTCAGGCCGTGCTCTCTCCAATAATTCGCTTTCACCGAGGCAATAGGCGAGATCGTGGTCACGGTGAACGAATAAAACCGCGCCAAACGTCTCTCGTCAGGCCGTGCTCTCTCCATCAATTCGCTTTCACCGAGGCAATAGGCGAGATCGTGGTCACGGTGAACGAATAAAACGGCGCCAAACGTCTCTCGTCAGGCCGTGCTTCTATTTCCAATAATTCGCTTTCACCGAGGCAATAGGCGAGATCGTGGTCACGGTGAACGAATAAAACCGCGCCAAACGTCTCTCGTCAGGCCGTGCTCTCTCCAATAATTCGCTTTCACCGAGGCAATAGGCGAGATCGTGGTCACGGTGAACGAATAAAACCGCGCCAAACGTCTCTCGTCAGGCCGTGCTCTCTCCAATAATTCGCTTTCACCGAAGCAATAGGCGAGATCGTGGTCACGGTGAACGAATAAAACCGCGCCAAACGTCTCTCGTCAGGCCGTGCTCTCTCCAATAATTCGCTTTCACCGAGGCAATAGGCGAGATCGTGGTCACGGTGAACGAATAAAACCGCGCCGAACGTCTCTCGTCAGGCCGTGCTCTCTCCAATAATTCGCTTTCACCGAGGCAATAGCCGAGATCGTGGTCATGGTGAACGAATAAAACCGCGCCAAACGTCTCTCGTCAGGCCGTGCTCTCTCCAATAATTCGCTTTCACCGAGGCAATAGGCGAGATCGTGGTCACGGTGAACGAATAAAACCGCGCCAAACGTCTCTCGTCAGGCCGTGCTCTCTCCAATAATTCGCTTTCACCGAGGCAATAGGCGAGATCGTGGTCACGGTGAACAAATAAAACCGCGCCAAGCGTCTCTCGTCAGGCCGTGCTCTCTCCAATAATTCGCTTTCACCGAGGCAATAGCCGAGATCGTGGTCACGGTGAACGAATAAAACCGCGCCGAACGTCTCTCGTCAGGCCGTGCTCTCTCCAATAATTCGCTTTTACCGAGGCAATAGCCGAGATCGTGGTCACGGTGAACGAATAAAACGGCGCCAAACGTCTCTCGTCAGGCCGTGCTCTCTCCAATAATTCGCTTTCACCGAGGCAATAGCCGAGATCGTGGTCACGGTGAACGAATAAAACGGCGCCAAACGTCTCTCGTCAGGCCGTGCTCTCTCCAATAATTCGCTTTCACCGAGGCAATAGCCGAGATCGTGGTCACGGTGAACGAATAAAACCGCGCCGAACGTCTCTCGTCAGGCCGTGCTCTCTCCAATAATTCGCTTTCACCGAGGCAATAGCCGAGATCGTGGTCACGGTGAACGAATAAAACCGCGCCAAACGTCTCTCGTCAGGCCGTGCTCTCTCCAATAATTCGCTTTCACCGAGGCAATAGGCGAGATCGTGGTCACGGTGAACGAATAAAACCGCGCCAAACGTCTCTCGTCAGGCCGTGCTCTCTCCAATAATTCGCTTTCACCGAGGCAATAGGCGAGATCGTGGTCACGGTGAACGAATAAAACCGCGCCAAACGTCTCTCGTCAGGCCGTGCTCTCTCCATCAATTCGCTTTCACCGAGGCAATAGGCGAGATCGTGGTCACGGTGAACGAATAAAACGGCGCCAAACGTCTCTCGTCAGGCCGTGCTTCTATTTCCAATAATTCGCTTTCACCGAGGCAATAGGCGAGATCGTGGTCACGGTGAACGAATAAAACCGCGCCAAACGTATCTCGTCAGGCCGTGCTCTCTCCAATAATTCGCTTTCACCGAGGCAATAGGCGAGATCGTGGTCACGGTGAACGAATAAAACCGCGCCAAACGTCTCTCGTCAGGCCGTGCTCTCTCCAATAATTCGCTTTCACCGAAGCAATAGGCGAGATCGTGGTCACGGTGAACGAATAAAACCGCGCCAAACGTCTCTCGTCAGGCCGTGCTCTCTCCAATAATTCGCTTTCACCGAGGCAATAGGCGAGATCGTGGTCACGGTGAACGAATAAAACCGCGCCGAACGTCTCTCGTCAGGCCGTGCTCTCTCCAATAATTCGCTTTCACCGAGGCAATAGCCGAGATCGTGGTCATGGTGAACGAATAAAACCACGCCAAACGTCTCTCGTCAGGCCGTGCTCTCTCCAATAATTCGCTTTCACCGAGGCAATAGGCGAGATCGTGGTCACGGTGAACGAATAAAACCGCGCCAAACGTCTCTCGTCAGGCCGTGCTCTCTCCAATAATTCGCTTTCACCGAGGCAATAGGCGAGATCGTGGTCACGGTGAACAAATAAAACCGCGCCAAGCGTCTCTCGTCAGGCCGTGCTCTCTCCAATAATTCGCTTTCACCGAGGCAATAGGCGAGATCGTGGTCACGGTGAACGAATAAAACGGCGCCAAACGTCTCTCGTCAGGCCGTGCTCTCTCCAATAATTCGCTTTCACCGAGGCAATAGGCGAGATCGTGGTCACGGTGAACGAATAAAACCGCGCCGAACGTCTCTCGTCAGGCCGTGCTCTCTCCAATAATTCGCTTTCACCGAGGCAATAGGCGAGATCGTGGTCACGGTGAACGAATAAAACCGCGCCAAACGTCTCTCGTCAGGCCGTGCTCTCTCCAATAATTCGCTTTCACCGAGGCAATAGGCGAGATCGTGGTCAAGGTGAACGAATAAAACCGCGCCAAACGTCTCTCGTCAGGCCGTGCTCTCTCCAATAATTCGCTTTCACCGAGGCAATAGGCGAGATCGTGGTCACGGTGAACGAATAAAACGGCGCCAAACGTCTCTCGTCAGGCCGTGCTCTCTCCAATAATTCGCTTTCACCGAGGCAATAGGCGAGATCGTGGTCACGGTGAACGAATAAAACGGCGCCAAACGTCTCTCGTCAGGCCGTGCTCTCTCCAATAATTCGCTTTCACCGAGGCAATAGGCGAGATCGTGGTCACGGTGAACGAATAAAACCGCGCCGAACGTCTCTCGTCAGGCCGTGCTCTCTCCAATAATTCGCTTTCACCGAGGCAATCGGCGAGATCGTGGTCACGGTGAACGAATAAAACGGCGCCAAACGTCTCTCGTCAGGCCGTGCTCTCTCCAATAATTCGCTTTCACCGAGGCAATAGTCGAGATCGTGGTCACGGTGAACGAATAAAACCGCGCCGAACGTCTCTCGTCAGGCCGTGCTCTCTCCAATAATTCGCTTTCACCGAGGCAATAGGCGAGATCGTGGTCACGGTGAACGAATAAAACGGCGCCAAACGTCTCTCGTCAGGCCGTGCTCTCTCCAATAATTCCCTTTCACCGAGGCAATAGGCGAGATCGTGGTCACGGTGAACGAATAAAACGGCGCCAAACGTCTCTCGTCAGGCCGTGCTCTCTCCAATAATTCGCTTTCACCGAGGCAATAGGCGAGATCGTGGTCACGGTGAACGAATAAAACCGCGCCGAACGTCTCTCGTCAGGCCGTGCTCCCTCCAATAATTCGCTTTCACCGAGGCAATAGGCGAGATCGTGGTCACGGTGAACGAATAAAACGGCGCCAAACGTCTCTCGTCAGGCCGTGCTCTCTCCAATAATTCGCTTTCACCGAGGCAATAGGCGAGATCGTGGTCACGGTGAACGAATAAAACCGCGCCGAACGTCTCTCGTCAGGCCGTGCTCTCTCCAATAATTCGCTTTCACCGAGGCAATAGGCGAGATCGTGGTCACGGTGAACGAATAAAACGGCGCCAAACGTCTCTCGTCAGGCCGTGCTCTCTCCAATTATTCGCTTTCACCGAGGCAATAGGCGAGATCGTGGTCACGGTGAACGAATAAAACCGCGCCAAACGTCTCTCGTCAGGCCGTGCTCTCTCCAATAATTCGCTTTCACCGAGGCAATAGGCGAGATCGTGGTCACGGTGAACGAATAAAACGGCGCCAAACGTCTCTCGTCAGGCCGTGCTCTCTCCAATAATTCGCTTTCACCGAGGCAATAGGCGAGATCGTGGTCACGGTGAACGAATAAAACGGCGCCAAACGTCTCTCGTCAGGCCGTGCTCTCTCCAATAATTCGCTTTCACCGAGGCAATAGGCGAGATCGTGGTCACGGTGAACGAATAAAACCGCGCCAAACGTCTCTCGTCAGGCCGTGCTCTCTCCAATAATTCGCTTTCACCGAGGCAATAGGCGAGATCGTGGTCACGGTGAACGAATAAAACGGCGCCAAACGTCTCTCGTCAGGCCGTGCTCTCTCCAATAATTCGCTTTCACCGAGGCAATAGGCGAGATCGTGGTCACGGTGAACGAATAAAACGGCGCCAAACGTCTCTCGTCAGGCCGTGCTCTCTCCAATAATTCGCTTTCACCGAGGCAATAGGCGAGATCGTGGTCACGGTGAACGAATAAAACCGCGCCAAACGTCTCTCGTCAGGCCGTGCTCTCTCCAATAATTCGCTTTCACCGAGGCAATAGGCGAGATCGTGGTCACGGTGAACGAATAAAACCGCGCCAAACGTCTCTCGTCAGGCCGTGCTCTCTCCAATAATTCGCTTTCACCGAGGCAATAGGCGAGATCGTGGTCACGGTGAACGAATAAAACGGCGCCAAACGTCTCTCGTCAGGCCGTGCTCTCTCCAATAATTCGCTTTCACCGAGGCAATAGGCGAGATCGTGGTCACGGTGAACGAATAAAACCGCGCCAAACGTCTCTCGTCAGGCCGTGCTCTCTCCAATAATTCGCTTTCACCGAGGCAATAGGCGAGATCGTGGTCACGGTGAACGAATAAAACGGCGCCAAACGTCTCTCGTCAGGCTGTGCTCTCTCCAATAATTCGCTTTCACCGAGGCAATAGCCGAGATCGTGGTCACGGTGAACGAATAAAACGGCGCCAAACGTCTCTCGTCAGGCCGTGCTCTCTCCAATAATTCGCTTTCACCGAGGCAATAGGCGAGATCGTGGTCACGGTGAACGAATAACACCGCGCCAAACGTCTCTCGTCAGGCCGTGCTCTCTCCAATAATTCGCTTTCACCGAGGCAATAGGCGAGATCGTGGTCACGGTGAACGAATAAAACGGCGCCAAACGTCTCTCGTCAGGCCGTGCTCTCTCCAATAATTCGCTTTCACCGAGGCAATAGGCGAGATCGTGGTCACGGTAAACGAATAAAACGGCGCCAAACGTCTCTCGTCAGGCCGTGCTCTCTCCAATAATTCGCTTTCACCGAGGCAATAGGCGAGATCGTGGTCACGGTGAACGAATAAAACCGCGCCAAACGTCTCTCGTCAGGCCGTGCTCTCTCCAATAATTCGCTTTCACCGAGGCAATAGGCGAGATCGTGGTCACGGTGAACGAATAAAACCGCGCCAAACGTCTCTCGTCAGGCCGTGCTCTCTCCAATAATTCGCTTTCACCGAGGCAATAGGCGAGATCGTGGTCACGGTGAACGAATAAAACGGCGCCAAAGGTTTCTCGTCAGGCCGTGCTCTCTCCAATAATTCGCTTTCACCGAGGCAATAGGCGAGATCGTGGTCACGGTGAACGAATATAACCGCGCCAAACGTCTCTCGTCAGGCCGTGCTCTCTCCAATAATTCGCTTTCACCGAGGCAATAGGCGAGATCGTGGTCACGGTGAACGAATAAAACCGCGCCAAACGTCTCTCGTCAGGCCGTGCTCTCTCCAATAATTCGCTTTCACCGAGGCAATAGGCGAGATCGTGGTCACGGTGAACGAATAAAACGGCGCCAAACGTCTCTCGTCAGGCCGTGCTCTCTCCAATAATTCGCTTTCACCGAGGCAATAGGCGAGATCGTGGTCGCGGTGAACGAATAAAACCGCGCCAAACGTCTCTCGTCAGGCCGTGCTCTCTCCAATAATTCGCTTTCACCGAGGCAATAGGCGAGATCGTGGTCACGGTGAACGAATAAAACGGCGCCAAACGTCTCTCGTCAGGCCGTGCTCTCTCCAATAATTCGCTTTCACCGAGGCAATAGGCGAGATCGTGGTCACGGTGAACAAATAAAACCGCGCCAAACGTCTCTCGTCAGGCCGTGCTCTCTCCAATAATTCGCTTTCACCGAGGCAATAGGCGAGATCGTGGTCACGGTGAACGAATAAAACCGCGCCAAACGTCTCTCGTCAGGCCGTGCTCTCTCCAATAATTCGCTTTCACCGAGGCAATAGGCGAGATCGTGGTCACGGTGAACGAATAAAACGGCGCCAAACGTCTCTCGTCAGGCCGTGCTCTCTCCAATAATTCGCTTTCATCGAGGCAATAGGCGAGATCGTGGTCACGGTGAACGAATAAAACCGCACCGAACGTCTCTCGTCAGGCCGTGCTCTCTCCAATAATTCGCTTTCACCGAGGCAATAGCAGAGATCGTGGTCACGGTGAACGAATAAAACGGCGCCAAACGTCTCTCGTCAGGCCGTGCTCTCTCCAATAATTCGCTTTCACCGAGGCAATAGGCGAGATCGTGGTCACGGTGAACAAATAAAATGGCGCCAAACGTCTCTCGTCAGGCCGTGCTCTCTCCAATAATTCGCTTTCACCGAGGCAATAGCCGAGATCGTGGTCACGGTGAACGAATAAAACGGCGCCAAACGTCTCTCGTCAGGCCGTGCTCTCTCCAATAATTCGCTTTCACCGAGGCAATAGGCGAGATCGTGGTCACGGTGAACGAATAAAACCGCGCCGAACGTCTCTCGTCAGGCCGTGCTCTCTCCAATAATTCGCTTTCACCGAGGCAATAGCCGAGATCGTGGTCACGGTGAACGAATAAAACGGCGCCAAACGTCTCTCGTCAGGCCGTGCTCTCTCCAATAATTCGCTTTCACCGAGGCAATAGGCGAGATCGTGGTCACGGTGAACGAATAAAACCGCGCCGAACGTCTCTCGTCAGGCCGTGCTCTCTCCAATAATTCGCTTTCAACGAGGCAATAGCCGAGATCGTGGTCACGGTGAACGAATAAAACCGCGCCGAACGTCTCTCGTCAGGCCGTGCTCTCTCCATTAATTCGCTTTCACCGAGGCAATAGGCGAGATCGTGGTCACGGCGAACGAATAAAACGGTGCCAAACGTCTCTCGTCAGGCCGTGCTCTCTCCAATAATTCGCTTTCACCGAGGCAATAGGCGAGATCGTGGTCACGGTGAACGAATAAAACCGCGCCGAACGTCTCTCGTCAGGCCGTGCTCTCTCCAATAATTCGCTTTCACCGAGGCAATAGGCGAGATCGTGGTCACGGTGAACGAATAAAACCGCGCCAAACGTCTCTCGTCAGGCCGTGCTCTCTCCAATAATTCGCTTTCACCGAGGCAATAGCCGAGATCGTGGTCACGGTGAACGAATAAAACGGCGCCAAACGTCTCTCGTCAGGCCGTGCTCTCTCCAATAATTCGCTTTCACCGAGGCAATAGGCGAGATCGTGGTCACGGTGAACGAATAAAACCGCGCCAAACGTCTCTCGTCAGGCCGTGCTCTCTCCAATAATTCGCTTTCACCGAGGCAATAGGCGAGATCGTGGTCACGGTGAACGAATAAAACGGCGCCAAACGTCTCTCGTCAGGCCGTGCTCTCTCCAATAATTCGCTTTCACCGAGGCAATAGGCGAGATCGTGGTCACGGTGAACGAATAAAACGGCGCCAAACGTCTCTCGTCAGGCCGTGCTCTCTCCAATAATTCGCTTTCACCGAGGCAATAGGCGAGATCGTGGTCACGGTGAACGAATAAAACCGCGCCAAACGTCTCTCGTCAGGCCGTGCTCTCTCCAATAATTCGCTTTCACCGAGGCAATAGGCGAGATCGTGGTCACGGTGAACGAATAAAACCGCGCCAAACGTCTCTCGTCAGGCCGTGCTCTCTCCAATAATTCGCTTTCACCGAGGCAATAGGCGAGATCGTGGTCACGGTGAACGAATAAAACGGCGCCAAACGTCTCTCGTCAGGCCGTGCTCTCTCCAATAATTCGCTTTCACCGAGGCAATAGGCGAGATCGTGGTCACGGTGAACGATTAAAACGGCGCCAAACGTCTCTCGTCAGGCCGTGCTCTCTCCAATAATTCGCTTTCACCGAGGCAATAGGCGAGATCGTGGTCACGGTGAACGAATAAAACGGCGCCAAACGTCTCTCGTCAGGCCGTGCTCTCTCCAATAATTCCCTTTCACCGAGGCAATAGGCGAGATCGTGGTCACGGTGAACGAATAAAACGGCGCCAAACGTCTCTCGTCAGGCCGTGCTCTCTCCAATAATTCGCTTTCACCGAGGCAATAGGCGAGATCGTGGTCACGGTGAACGAATAAAACCGCGCCGAACGTCTCTCGTCAGGCCGTGCTCTCTCCAATAATTCGCTTTCACCGAGGCAATAGGCGAGATCGTGGCACGGTGAACGAATAAAACGGCGCCGAACGTCTCTCGTCAGGCCGTGCTCTCTCCAATAATTCGCTTTCACCGAGGCAATAGCCGAGATCGTGGTCACGGTGAACGAATAAAACAGCGCCGAACGTCTCTCGTCAGGCCGTGCTCTCTCCAATAATTCGCTTTCACCGAGGCAATAGCCGAGATCGTGGTCACGGTGAACGAATAAAACGGCGCCGAACGTCTCTCGTCAGGCCGTGCTCTCTCCAATAATTCGCTTTCACCGAGGCAATAGCCGAGATCGTGGTCACGGTGAACGAATAAAACGGCGCCGAACGTCTCTCGTCAGGCCGTGCTCTCTCCAATAATTCGCTTTCACCGAGGCAATAGCCGAGATCGTGGTCGCGGTGAACGAATAAAACCGCGCCGAACGTCTCTCGTCAGGCCGTGCTCTCTCCAATATTTTGCTTTCACCGAGGCAATAGCCGAGATCGTGGTCATGGTGAACGAATAAAACGGCGCCAAACGTCTCTCGTCAGGCCGTGCCCTCTCCAATAATTCGCTTTTACCGAGGCAATAGCCGAGATCGTGGTCACGGTGAACGAATAAAACCGCGCCGAACGTCTCTCGTCAGGCCGTGCTCTCTCCAATAATTCGCTTTCACCGAGGCAATAGCCGAGATCGTGGTCACGGTGAACGAATAAAACGGCGCCGAACGTCTCTCGTCAGGCCGTACTCTCTCCAATAATTCGCTTTCACCGAGGCAATAGCCGAGATCGTAATCACGGTGAACGAATAAAACCGCGCCGAACGTCTCTCGTCAGGCCGTGCTCTCTCCAATAATTCGCTTTCACCGAGGCAATTGGCCGAGATCGTGGTCACGGTGAACGAATAAAACGGCGCCAAACGTCTCTCATCAGGCCGTGCTCTCTCCAATAATTCGCTTTCACCGAGGCAATAGCCGAGATCGTGGTCACGGTGAACGAATAAAACGGCGCCAAACGTCTCTCGTCAGGCCGTGCTCTCTCCAATAATTCGCTTTCACCGAGGCAATAGCCGAGATCGTGGTGACGGTGAACGAATAAAACGGCGCCGAACGTCTCTCGTCAGGCCGTGCTCTCTCCAATAATTCGCTTTCACCGAGGCAATAGCCGAGATCGTGGTCACGGTGAACGAATAAAACGGCGCCGAACGTCTCTCGTCAGGCCGTGCTCTCTCCAATAATTCGCTTTCGCCGAGGCAATAGCCGAGATCGTGGTCACGGTGAACGAATAAAACGGCGCCGAACGTCTCTCGTCAGGCCGTGCTCTCTCCAATAATTCGCTTTCACCGAGGCAATAGCCGAGATCGTGGTCACGGTGAACGAATAAAACGGCGCCGAACGTCTCTCGTCAGGCCGTGCTCTCTCCAATAATTCGCTTTCACCGAGGCAATAGCCGAGATCGTGGTCACGGTGAACGAATAAAACCGCGCCGAACGTCTCTCGTCAGGCCGTGCTCTCTCCAATAATTCGCTTTCACCGAGGCAATAGCCGAGATCGTGGTCACGGTGAACGAATAAAACGGCGCCGAACGTCTCTCGTCAGGCCGTGCTCTCTCCAATAATTCGCTTTCACCGAGGCAATAGCCGAGATCGTGGTCACGGTGAACGAATAAAACCGCGCCGAACGTCTCTCGTCAGGCCGTGCTCGCTCCAATAATTCGCTTTCACCGAGGCAATAGCCGAGATCGTGGTCACGGTGAACGAATAAAACGGCGCCAAACGTCTCTCGTCAGGCCGTGCTCGCTCCAATAATTCGCTTTCACCGAGGCAATAGCCGAGATCGTGGTCACGGTGAACGAATAAAAACGGCGCCAAAGTTTCTCGTCAGGCCGTGCTCGCTCCAATAATTCGCTTTCACCGAGGCAATGGCCGAGATCGCGGTCACGGTGAACGAATAAAACCGCGCCGAACGTCTCTCGTCAGGCCGTGCTCTCTCCAATAATTCACTTTCACCGAGGCAATAGCCGAGATCGTGGTCACGGTGAACGAATAAAACCGCGCCGAACGTCTCTCGTCAGGCCGTGCTCGCTCCAATAATTCGCTTTCACCGAGGCAATAGCCGAGATCGTGGTCACGGTGAACGAATAAAACGGCGCCAAACGTCTCTCGTCAGGCCGTGCTCTCTCCAATAATTCGCTTTCACCGAGGCAATAGCCGAGATCGTGGTCACGGTGAACGAATAAAACGGCGCCAAACGTCTCTCGTCAGGCCGTGCTCGCTCCAATAATTCGCTTTCACCGAGGCAATAGCCGAGATCGTGGTCACGGTGAACGAATAAAACGGCGTCAAACGTCTCTCGTCAGGCCGTGCTCGCTCCAATAATTCGCTTTCACCGAGGCAATAGCCGAGATCGTGGTCACGGTGAACGAATAAAACGGCGCCAAACGTCTCTCGTCAGGCCGTGCTCTCTCCAATAATTCGCTTTCACCGAGGCAATAGCCGAGATCGTGGTCACGGTGAACGTATAAAACGGCGTCAAACGTCTCTCGTCAGGCCCTGCTCGCTCCAATAATTCGCTTTCACCGAGGCCATAGCCGAGATCGTGGTCACGGTGAACGAATAAAACGGCGCCAAACGTCTCTCGTCAGGCCGTGCTCGCTCCAATAATTCGCTTTCACCGAGGCAATAGCCGAGATCGTGGTCACGGTGAACGAATAAAACGGCGCCAAACGTCTCTCGTCAGGCCGTGCTCGCTCCGATAATTCGCTTTCACCGAGGCAATAGCCGAGATCGTGATCACGGTGAACGAATAAAACCGCGCCGAACGTCTCTCGTCAGGCCGTGCTCTCTCCAATAATTCGCTTTCACCGAGGCAATAGCCGAGATCGTGGTCACGGTGAACGAATAAAACCGCGCCGAACGTCTCTCGTCAGGCCGTGCTCGCTCCAATAATTCGCTTTCACCGAGGCAATAGCCGAGATCGTGGTCACGGTGAACGAATAAAACCGCACCGAACGTCTCTCGTTAGGCCGTGCTCGCTCCAATAATTCGCTTTCACCGAGGCAATAGCCGAGATCGTGGTCACGGTGAACGAATAAAACGGCGCCAAACGTTTCTCGTCAGGCCGTGCTCTCTCCAATAATTCGCTTTCACCGAGGCAATAGCCGAGATCGTGGTCACGGTGAACGAATAAAACCGCGCCGAACGTCTCTCGTTAGGCCGTGCTCGCTCCAATAATTCGCTTTCACCGAGGCAATAGCCGAGATCGTGGTCACGGTGAACGAATAAAACGGCGCCAAACGTCTCTCGTCAGGCCGTGCTCGCTCCAATAATTCGCTTTCACCGAGGCAATAGCCGAGATCGTGGTCACGGTGAACGAATAAAACCGCGCCGAACGTCTCTCGTCAGGCCGTGCTCTCTCCAATAATTCGCTTTCACCGAGGCAATAGCCGAGATCGTGGTCACGGTGAACGAATAAAACCGCGCCGAACGTCTCTCGTCAGGCCGTGCTCGCTCCAATAATTCGCTTTCACCGAGGCAATAGCCGAGATCGTGGTCACGGTGAACGAATAAAACGGCGCCAAACGTCTCTCGTCAGGCCGTGCTCGCTCCAATAATTCGCTTTCACCGAGGCAATAGCCGAGATCGTGGTCACGGTGAACGAATAAAACGGCGCCAAACGTCTCTCGTCAGGCCGTGCTCGCTTCAATAATTCGCTTTCACCGAGGCAATGGCCGAGATCGTGGTCACGGTGAACGAATAAAACCGCGCCGAACGTCTCTCGTCAGGCCGTGCTCTCTCCAATAATTCGCTTTCACCGAGGCAATAGCCGAGATCGTGGTCACGGTGAACGAATAAAACCGCGCCGAACGTCTCTCGTCAGGCCGTGCTCGCTCCAATAATTCGCTTTCACCGAGGCAATAGCCGAGATCGTGGTCACGGTGAACGAATAAAACGGCGCCAAACGTCTCTCGTCAGGCCGTGCTCTCTCCAATAATTCGCTTTCACCGAGGCAATAGCCGAGATCGTGGTCACGGTGAACGAATAAAACGGCGCCAAACGTCTCTCGTCAGGCCGTGCTCCCTCCAATAATTCGCTTTCACCGAGGCAATAGCCGAGATCGTGGTCACGGTGAACGAATAAAACGGCGCCAAACGTCTCTCGTCAGGCCGTGCTCGCTCCAATAATTCGCTTTCACCGAGGCAATAGCCGAGATCGTGGTCACGGTGAACGAATAAAACGGCACCAAACGTCTCTCGTCAGGCCGTGCTCGCTCCAATAATTCGCTTTCACCGAGGCAATAGCCGAGATTGTGGTCACGGTGAACGAATAAAACGGCGCCAAACGTCTCTCGTCAGGCCGTGCTCTCTCCAATAATTCGCTTTCACCGAGGCAATAGCCGAGATCGTGGTCACGGTGAACGAATAAAACGGCGCCAAACGTCTCTCGTCAGGCCGTGCTCGCTCCAATAATTCGCTTTCACCGAGGCAATAGCCGAGATCGTGGTCACGGTGAACGAATAAAACGGCGCCAAACGTCTCTCGTCAGGCCGTGCTCGCTCCAATAATTCGCTTTCACCGAGGCAATAGCCGAGATCGTGGTCACGGTGAACGAATAAAACGGCGCCAAACGTCTCTCGTCAGGCCGTGCTCTCTCCAATAATTCGCTTTCACCGAGGCAATAGCCGAGATCGTGGTCACGGTGAACGAATAAAACGGCGCCAAACGTCTCTCGTCAGGCCGTGCTCGCTCCAATAATTCGCTTTCACCGAGGCAATAGCCGAGATCGTGGTCACGGTGAACGAATAAAACGGCGCCGAACGTCTCTCGTCAGGCCGTGCTCTCTCCAATAATTCGCTTTCACCGAGGCAATAGCCGAGATCGTGGTCACGGTGAACGAATAAAACGGCGCCGAACGTCTCTCGTCAGGCCGTGCTCTCTCCAATAATTCGCTTTCACCGAGGCAATAGCCGAGATCGTGGTCACGGTGAACGAATAAAACCGCGCCAAACGTCTCTCGTCAGGCCGTGCTCTCTCCAATAATTCGCTTTCACCGAGGCAATAGGCGAGATCGTGGTCACGGTGAACGAATAAAACGGCGCCGAACGTCTCTCGTCAGGCCGTGCTCTCTCCAATAATTCGCTTTCACCGAGGCAATAGCCGAGATCGTGGTCACGGTGAACGAATAAAACCGCGCCAAACGTCTCTCGTCAGGCCGTGCTCTCTCCAATAATTCGCTTTCACCGAGGCAATAGCCGAGATCGTGGTCACGGTGAACGAATAAAACGGCGCCAAACGTCTCTCGTCAGGCCGTGCTCGCTCCAATAATTCGCTTTCACCGAGGCAATAGCCGAGATCGTGGTCACGGTGAACGAATAAAACGGCGCCGAACGTCTCTCGTCAGGCCGTGCTCTCTCCAATAATTCGCTTTCACCGAGGCAATAGCCGAGATCGTGGTCACGGTGAACGAATAAAACGGCGCCGAACGTCTCTCGTCAGGCCGTGCTCTCTCCAATAATTCGCTTTCACCGAGGCAATAGCCGAGATCGTGGTCACGGTGAACGAATAAAACCGCGCCAAACGTCTCTCGTCAGGCCGTGCTCTCTCCAATAATTCGCTTTCACCGAGGCAATAGGCGAGATCGTGGTCACGGTGAACGAATAAAACGGCGCCGAACGTCTCTCGTCAGGCCGTGCTCTCTCCAATAATTCGCTTTCACCGAGGCAATAGCCGAGATCGTGGTCACGGTGAACGAATAAAACCGCGCCAAACGTCTCTCGTCAGGCCGTGCTCTCTCCAATAATTCGCTTTCACCGAGGCAATAGCCGAGATCGTGGTCACGGTGAACGAATAAAACGGCGCCAAACGTCTCTCGTCAGGCCGTGCTCTCTCCAATAATTCGCTTTCACCGAGGCAATAGCCGAGATCGTGGTCACGGTGAACGAATAAAACGGCGCCGAACGTCTCTCGTCAGGCCGTGCTCTCTCCAATAATTCGCTTTCACCGAGGCAATAGCCGAGATCGTGGTCACGGTGAACGAATAAAACGGCGCCGAACGTCTCTCGTCAGGCCGTGCTCTCTCCAATAATTCGCTTTCACCGAGGCAATAGCCGAGATCGTGGTCACGGTGAACGAATAAAACGGCGCCGAACGTCTCTCGTCAGGCCGTGCTCTCTCCAATAATTCGCTTTCACCGAGGCAATAGCCGAGATCGTGGTCACGGTGAACGAATAAAATGGCGCCGAACGTCTCTCGTCAGGCCGTGCTCTCTCCAATAATTCGCTTTCACCGAGGCAATAGCCGAGATCGTGGTCACAGTGAACGAATAAAACGGCGCCGAACGTCTCTCGTCAGGCCGTGCTCTCTCCAATAATTCGCTTTCACCGAGGCAATAGCCGAGATCGTGGTCTCGGTGAACGAATAAAAGGGCGCCGAACGTCTCTCGTCAGGCCGTGCTCTCTCCAATAATTCGCTTTCACCGAGGCAATAGCCGAGATCGTGGTCACGGTGAACGAATAAAACGGCGCCGAACGTCTCTCGTCAGGCCGTGCTCTCTCCAATAATTCGCTTTCACCGAGGCAATAGCCGAGATCGTGGTCACGGTGAACGAATAAAACGGCGCCGAACGTCTCTCGTCAGGCCGTGCTCTCTCCAATAATTCGCTTTCACCGATACAATAGCCGAGATCGTGGTCACGGTGAACGAATAAAACGGCGCCGAACGTCTCTCGTCAGGCCGTGCTCTTTCCAATAATTCGCTTTCACCGAGGCAATAGCCGAGATCGTGGTCACGGTGAACGAATAAAACGGCGCCGAACGTCTCTCGTCAGGCCGTGCTCTCTCCAATAATTCGCTTTCACCGAGGCAATAGCCGAGATCGTGGTCACGGTGAACGAATAAAACGGCGCCAAACGTCTCTCGTCAGGCCGTGCTCTCTCCAATAATTCGCTTTCACCGAGGCAATAGCCGAGATCGTGGTCACGGTGAACGAATAAAACGGCGCCAAACGTCTCTCGTCAGGCCGTGCTCTCTCCAATAATTCGCTTTCACCGAGGCAATAGCCGAGATCGTGGTCACGGTGAACGAATAAAACGGCGCCAAACGTCTCTCGTCAGGCCGTGCTCTCTCCAATAATTCGCTTTCACCGAGGCAATAGCCGAGATCGTGGTCACGGTGAACGAATAAAACCGCGCCGAACGTCTCTCGTCAGGCCGTGCTCTCTCCAATAATTCGCTTTCACCGAGGCAATAGCCGAGATCGTGGTCACGGTGAACGAATAAAATGGCGCCAAACGTCTCTCGTCAGGCCGTGCTCTCTCCAATAATTCGCTTTCACCGAGGCAATAGCCGAAATCGTGGTCACGGTGAACGAATAAAACGGCGCCAAACGTCTCTCGTCAGGCCGTGCTCTCTCCAATAATTCGCTTTCACCGAGGCAATAGCCGAGATCGTGGTCACGGTGAACGAATAAAACCGCGCCGAACGTCTCTCGTCAGGCCGTGCTCTCTCCAATAATTCGCTTTCACCGAGGCAATAGCCGAGATCGTGGTCACGGTGAACGAATAAAACGGCGCCGAACGTCTCTCGTCAGGCCGTGCTCTCTCCAATAATTCGCTTTCACCGAGGCAATAGCCGAGATCGTGGTCACGGTGAACGAATAAAACGGCGCCAAACGTCTCTCGTCAGGCCGTGCTCTCTCCAATAATTCGCTTTCACCGAGGCAATAGCCGAGATCGTGGTCACGGTGAACGAATAAAACGGCGCCGAACGTCTCTCGTCAGGCCGTGCTCTCTCCAATAATTCGCTTTCACCGAGGCAATAGCCGAGATCGTGGTCACGGTGGACGAATAAAACGGCGCCAAACGTCTCTCGTCAGGCCGTGCTCTCTCCAATAATTCGCTTTCACCGAGGCAATAGCCGAGATCGTGGTCACGGTGAACGAATAAAACGGCGCCACACGTCTCTCGTCAGGCCGTGCTCTCTCCAATAATTCGCTTTCACCGAGGCAATAGCCGAGATCGTGGTCTCGGTGAACGAATAAAACGGCGCCGAACGTCTCTCGTCAGGCCGTGCTCTCTCCAATAATTCGCTTTCACCGAGGCAATAGCCGAGATCGTGGTCACGGTGAACGAATAAAACGGCGCCGAACGTCTCTCGTCAGGCCGTGCTCTCTCTAATAATTCGCTTTCACCGAGGCAATAGCCGAGATCGTGGTCACGGTGAACGAATAAAACGGCGCCAAACGTCTCTCGTCAGGCCGTGCTCTCTCCAATAATTCGCTTTCACCGAGGCAATAGCCGAGATCGTGGTCACGGTGAACGAATAAAACGGCGCCGAACGTCTCTCGTCAGGCCGTGCTCTCTCCAATAATTCGCTTTCACCGAGGCAATAGCCGAGATCGTGGTCACGGTGAACGAATAAAACCGCGCCGAACGTCTCTCGTCAGGCCGTGCTCTCTCCAATAATTCGCTTTCACCGAGGCAATTGGCCGAGATCGTCGTCACGGTGAACGAATAAAACGGCGCCAAACGTCTCTCGTCAGGCCGTGCTCTCTCCAATAATTCGCTTTCACCGAGGCAATAGCCGAGATCGTGGTCACGGTGAACGAATAAAACGGCGCCAAACGTCTCTCGTCAGGCCGTGCTCTCTCCAGTAATTCGCTTTCACCGAGGCAATAGCCGAGATCGTGGTCACGGTGGACGAATAAAACGGCGCCAAACGTCTCTCGTCAGGCCGTGCTCTCTCCAATAATTCGCTTTCACCGAGGCAATAGCCGAGATCGTGGTCACGGTGAACGAATAAAACGGCGCCAAACGTCTCTCGTCAGGCCGTGCTCTCTCCAATAATTCGCTTTCACCGAGGCAATAGCCGAGATCGTGGTCTCGGTGAACGAATAAAACGGCGCCGAACGTCTCTCGTCAGGCCGTGCTCTCTCCAATAATTCGCTTTCACCGAGGCAATAGCCGAGATCGTGGTCACGGTGAACGAATAAAACGGCGCCGAACGTCTCTCGTCAGGCCGTGCTCTCTCCAATAATTCGCTTTCACCGAGGCAATAGCCGAGATCGTGGTCACGGTGAACGAATAAAACGGCGCCAAACGTCTCTCGTCAGGCCGTGCTCTCTCCAATAATTCGCTTTCACCGAGGCAATAGCCGAGATCGTGGTCACGGTGAACGAATAAAACGGCGCCGAACGTCTCTCGTCAGGCCGTGCTCTCTCCAATAATTCGCTTTCACCGAGGCAATAGCCGAGATCGTGGTCACGGTGAACGAATAAAACGGCGCCGAACGTCTCTCGTCAGGCCGTGCTCTCTCCAATAATTCGCTTTCACCGAGGCAATAGCCGAGATCGTGGTCACGGTGAACGAATAAAACGGCGCCGAACGTCTCTCGTCAGGCCGTGATCGCTCCAATAATTCGCTTTCACCGAAGCAATAGCCGAGATCGTGGTCACGGTGAACGAATAAAACGGCGCCGAACGTCTCTCGTCAGGCCGTGATCGCTCCAATAATTCGCTTTCACCGAAGCAATAGCCGAGATCGTGGTCACGGTGAACGAATAAAAACCGCGCCGAACGTCTCTCGTCAGGCCGTGCTCGCTCCAATAATTCGCTTTCACCGAGGCAATAGACGAGATCGTGGTCATGGTGAACGAATAAAACCGCGCCAAACGTCTCTCGTCAGGCCGTGCTCTCTCCAATAATTCGCTTTCACCGAGGCAATAGCCGAGATCGTGGTCACGGTGAACGAATAAAACCGCGCCGAACGTCTCTCGTCAGGCCGTGCTCTCTCCAATAATTCGCTTTCACCGAGGCAATAGCCGAGATCGTGGTCACGGTGAACGAATAAAACAACGCCGAACGTCTCTCGTCAGGCCGTGCTCTCTCCAATAATTCGCTTTCACCGAGGCAATAGCCGAGATCGTGGTCACGGTGAACGAATAAAAACCGCGCCGAACGTCTCTCGTCAGGCCGTGCTCTCTCCAATAATTCGCTTTCACCGAGGGCAATAGCCGAGATCGTGGTCACGGTGAACGAATAAAACGGCGCCGAACCTCTCGTCAGGCCGTGCTCTCTCCAATAATTCGCTTTCACCGAGGCAATAGCCGAGATCGTGGTCACGGTGAACGAATAAAACCGCGCCGAACGTCTCTCGTCAGGCCGTGCTCTCTCCAATAATTCGCTTTCACCGAGGCAATAGCCGAGATCGTGGTCACGGTGAACGAATAAAACGGCGCCGAACGTCTCTCGTCAGGCCGTGCTCTCTCCAATAATTCGCTTTCACCGAGGCAATAGCCGAGATCGTGGTCACGGTGAACGAATAAAACGGCGCCGAACGTCTCTCGTCAGGCCGTGCTCTCTCCAATAATTCGCTTTCACCGAGGCAATAGCCGAGATCGTGGGTCGCGGTGAACGAATAAAACCGCGCCGAACGTCTCTCGTCAGGCCGTGCTCTCTCCAATATTTCGCTTTCACCGAGGCAATAGCCGAGATCGTGGTCACGGTGAACGAATAAAACGGCGCCAAACGTCTCTCGTCAGGCCGTGCCCTCTCCAATAATTCGCTTTTACCGAGGCAATAGCCGAGATCGTGGTCACGGTGAACGAATAAAACCGCGCCGAACGTCTCTCGTCAGGCCGTGCTCTCTCCAATAATTCGCTTTCACCGAGGCAATAGCCGAGATCGTGGTCACGGTGAACGAATAAAACGGCGCCGAACGTCTCTCGTCAGGCCGTACTCTCTCCAATAATTCGCTTTCACCGAGGCAATAGCCGAGATCGTGGGTCACGGTGAACGAATAAAACCGCGCCGAACGTCTCTCGTCAGGCCGTGCTCTCTCCAATAATTCGCTTTCACCGAGGCAATTGGCCGAGATCGTCGTCACGGTGAACGAATAAAACGGCGCCAAACGTCTCTCGTCAGGCCGTGCTCTCTCCAATAATTCGCTTTCACCGAGGCAATAGCCGAGATCGTGGTCACGGTGAACGAATAAAACGGCGCCAAACGTCTCTCGTCAGGCCGTGCTCTCTCCAATAATTCGCTTTCACCGAGGCAATAGCCGAGATCGTGGTCACGGTGGACGAATAAAACGGCGCCAAACGTCTCTCGTCAGGCCGTGCTCTCTCCAATAATTCGCTTTCACCGAGGCAATAGCCGAGATCGTGGTCACGGTGAACGAATAAAACGGCGCCAAACGTCTCTCGTCAGGCCGTGCTCTCTCCAATAATTCGCTTTCACCGAGGCAATAGCCGAGATCGTGGTCTCGGTGAACGAATAAAACGGCGCCGAACGTCTCTCGTCAGGCCGTGCTCTCTCCAATAATTCGCTTTCACCGAGGCAATAGCCGAGATCGTGGTCACGGTGAACGAATAAAACGGCGCCGAACGTCTCTCGTCAGGCCGTGCTCTCTCCAATAATTCGCTTTCACCGAGGCAATAGCCGAGATCGTGGTCACGGTGAACGAATAAAACGGCGCCAAACGTCTCTCGTCAGGCCGTGCTCTCTCCAATAATTCGCTTTCACCGAGGCAATAGCCGAGATCGTGGTCACGGTGAACGAATAAAACGGCGCCGAACGTCTCTCGTCAGGCCGTGCTCTCTCCAATAATTCGCTTTCACCGAGGCAATAGCCGAGATCGTGGTCACGGTGAACGAATAAAACGG
Organism: Ixodes scapularis; assembly: GCF_016920785.2. Lineage (NCBI taxonomy): Eukaryota > Metazoa > Arthropoda > Arachnida > Ixodida > Ixodidae > Ixodes > Ixodes scapularis. The sequence continues at coordinate 72,427 of NW_024610356.1, read as the reverse complement.
CGCCGAACGTCTCTCGTCAGGCCGTGCTCTCTCCAATAATTCGCTTTCACCGAGGCAATAGCCGAGATCGTGGTCACGGTGAACGAATAAAACGGCGCCGAACGTCTCTCGTCAGGCCGTGATCGCTCCAATAATTCGCTTTCACCGAGGCAATAGCCGAAATCGTGGTCACGGTGAACGAATAAAACCGCGCCGAACGTCTCTCGTCAGGCCGTGCTCGCTCCAATAATTCGCTTTCACCGAGGCAATAGCCGAGATCGTGGTCATGGTGAACGAATAAAACCGCGCCAAACGTCTCTCGTCAGGCCGTGCTCTCTCCAATAATTCGCTTTCACCGAGGCAATAGCCGAGATCGTGGTCACGGTGAACGAATAAAACCGCGCCGAACGTCTCTCGTCAGGCCGTGCTCTCTCCAATAATTCGCTTTCACCGAGGCAATAGCCGAGATCGTGGTCACGGTGAACGAATAAAACAACGCCGAACGTCTCTCGTCAGGCCGTGCTCTCTCCAATAATTCGCTTTCACCGAGGCAATAGCCGAGATCGTGGTCACGGTGAACGAATAAAACCGCGCCGAACGTCTCTCGTCAGGCCGTGCTCTCTCCAATAATTCGGTTTCACCGAGGCAATAGCCGAGATCGTGGTCACGGTGAACGAATAAAACGGCGCCGAACGTCTCTCGTCAGGCCGTGCTCTCTCCAATAATTCGCTTTCACCGAGGCAATAGCCGAGATCGTGGTCACGGTGAACGAATAAAACCGCGCCGAACGTCTCTCGTCAGGCCGTGCTCTCTCCAATAATTCGCTTTCACCGAGGCAATAGCCGAGATCGTGGTCACGGTGAACGAATAAAACGGCGCCGAACGTCTCTCGTCAGGCCGTGCTCTCTCCAATAATTCGCTTTCACCGAGGCAATAGCCGAGATCGTGGTCACGGTGAACGAATAAAACGGCGCCGAACGTCTCTCGTCAGGCCGTGCTCTCTCCAATAATTCGCTTTCACCGAGGCAATAGCCGAGATCGTGGTCGCGGTGAACGAATAAAACCGCGCCGAACGTCTCTCGTCAGGCCGTGCTCTCTCCAATATTTCGCTTTCACCGAGGCAATAGCCGAGATCGTGGTCACGGTGAACGAATAAAACGGCGCCAAACGTCTCTCGTCAGGCCGTGCCCTCTCCAATAATTCGCTTTTACCGAGGCGATAGCCGAGATCGTGGTCACGGTGAACGAATAAAACCGCGCCGAACGTCTCTCGTCAGGCCGTGCTCTCTCCAATAATTCGCTTTCACCGAGGCAATAGCCGAGATCGTGGTCACGGTGAACGAATAAAACGGCGCCGAACGTCTCTCGTCAGGCCGTACTCTCTCCAATAATTCGCTTTCACCGAGGCAATAGCCGAGATCGTAATCACGGTGAACGAATAAAACCGCGCCGAACGTCTCTCGTCAGGCCGTGCTCTCTCCAATAATTCGCTTTCACCGAGGCAATTGGCCGAGATCGTGGTCACGGTGAACGAATAAAACGGCGCGAAACGTCTCTCATCAGGCCGTGCTCTCTCCAATAATTCGCTTTCACCGAGGCAATAGCCGAGATCGTGGTCACGGTGAACGAATAAAACGGCGCCAAACGTCTCTCGTCAGGCCGTGCTCTCTCCAATAATTCGCTTTCACCGAGGCAATAGCCGAGATCGTGGTGACGGTGAACGAATAAAACGGCGCCGAACGTCTCTCGTCAGGCCGTGCTCTCTCCAATAATTCGCTTTCACCGAGGCAATAGCCGAGATCGTGGTCACGGTGAACGAATAAAACGGCGCCGAACGTCTCTCGTCAGGCCGTGCTCTCTCCAATAATTCGCTTTCGCCGAGGCAATAGCCGAGATCGTGGTCACGGTGAACGAATAAAACGGCGCCGAACGTCTCTCGTCAGGCCGTGCTCTCTCCAATAATTCGCTTTCACCGAGGCAATAGCCGAGATCGTGGTCACGGTGAACGAATAAAACGGCGCCGAACGTCTCTCGTCAGGCCGTGCTCTCTCCAATAATTCGCTTTCACCGAGGCAATAGCCGAGATCGTGGTCACGGTGAACGAATAAAACCGCGCCGAACGTCTCTCGTCAGGCCGTGCTCTCTCCAATAATTCGCTTTCACCGAGGCAATAGCCGAGATCGTGGTCACGGTGAACGAATAAAACGGCGCCGAACGTCTCTCGTCAGGCCGTGCTCTCTCCAATAATTCGCTTTCACCGAGGCAATAGCCGAGATCGTGGTCACGGTGAACGAATAAAACCGCGCCGAACGTCTCTCGTCAGGCCGTGCTCGCTCCAATAATTCGCTTTCACCGAGGCAATAGCCGAGATCGTGGTCACGGTGAACGAATAAAACGGCGCCAAACGTCTCTCGTCAGGCCGTGCTCGCTCCAATAATTCGCTTTCACAGAGGCAATAGCCGAGATCGTGGTCACGGTGAACGAATAAAACGGCGCCAAAGTTTCTCGTCAGGCCGTGCTCGCTCCAATAATTCGCTTTCACCGAGGCAATGGCCGAGATCGCGGTCACGGTGAACGAATAAAACCGCGCCGAACGTCTCTCGTCAGGCCGTGCTCTCTCCAATAATTCACTTTCACCAGGGCAATAGCCGAGATCGTGGTCACAGTGAACGAATAAAACCGCGCCGAACGTCTCTCGTCAGGCCGTGCTCGCTCCAATAATTCGCTTTCACCGAGGCAATAGCCGAGATCGTGGTCACGGTGAACGAATAAAACGGCGCCAAACGTCTCTCGTCAGGCCGTGCTCTCTCCAATAATTCGCTTTCACCGAGGCAATAGCCGAGATCGTGGTCACGGTGAACGAATAAAACGGCGCCAAACGTCTCTCGTCAGGCCGTGCTCGCTCCAATAATTCGCTTTCACCGAGGCAATAGCCGAGATCGTGGTCACGGTGAACGAATAAAACGGCGTCAAACGTCTCTCGTCAGGCCGTGCTCGCTCCAATAATTCGCTTTCACCGAGGCAATAGCCGAGATCGTGGTCACGGTGAACGAATAAAACGGCGCCAAACGTCTCTCGTCAGGCCGTGCTCTCTCCAACAATTCGCTTTCACCGAGGCAATAGCCGAGATCGTGGTCACGGTGAACGTATAAAACGGCGCCAAACGTCTCTCGTCAGGCCGTGCTCGCTCCAATAATTCGCTTTCACCGAGGCAATAGCCGAGATCGTGGTCACGGTGAACGAATAAAACGGCGCCAAACGTCTCTCGTCAGGCCGTGCTCGCTCCAATAATTCGCTTTCACCGAGGCAATGGCCGAGATCGTGGTCACGGTGAACGAATAAAACGGCGCCAAACGTCTCTCGTCAGGCCGTGCTCTCTCCAATAATTCGCTTTCACCGAGGCAATAGCCGAGATCGTGGTCACGGTGAACGAATAAAACGGCGCCAAACATCTCTCGTCAGGCCGTGCTCGCTCCAATAATTCCCTTTCACCGAGGCAATAGCCGAGATCGTGGTCACGGTGAACGAATAAAACGGCGCCAAACGTCCCTCGTCAGGCCGTGCTCGCTCCAATAATTCGCTTTCACCGAGGCAATAGCCGAGATCGTGATCACGGTGAACGAATAAAACCGCGCCGAACGTCTCTCGTCAGGCCGTGCTCTCTCCAATAATTCGCTTTCACCGAGGCAATAGCCGAGATCGTGGTCACGGTGAACGAATAAAACCGCGCCGAACGTCTCTCGTCAGGCCGTGCTCGCTCCAATAATTCGCTTTCACCGAGGCAATAGCCGAGATCGTGGTCACGGTGAACGAATAAAACCGCGCCGAACGTCTCTCGTTAGGCCGTGCTCGCTCCAATAATTCGCTTTCACCGAGGCAATAGCCGAGATCGTGGTCACGGTGAACGAATAAAACGGCGCCAAACGTTTCTCGTCAGGCCGTGCTCTCTCCAATAATTCGCTTTCACCGAGGCAATAGCCGAGATCGTGGTAACGGTGAACGAATAAAACCGCGCCGAACGTCTCTCGTTAGGCCGTGCTCGCTCCAATAATTCGCTTTCACTGAGGCAATAGCCGAGATCGTGGTCACGGTGAACGAATAAAACGGCGCCAAACGTCTCTCGTCAGGCCGTGCTCGCTCCAATAATTCGCTTTCACCGAGGCAATAGCCGAGATCGTGGTCACGGTGAACGAATAAAACGGCGTCAAACGTCTCTCGTCAGGCCGTGCTCGCTCCAATAATTCGCTTTCACCGAGGCAATAGCCGAGATCGTGGTCACGGTGAACGAATAAAACGGCGCCAAACGTCTCTCGTCAGGCCGTGCTCTCTCCAACAATTCGCTTTCACCGAGGCAATAGCCGAGATCGTGGTCACGGTGAACGTATAAAACGGCGCCAAACGTCTCTCGTCAGGCCGTGCTCGCTCCAATAATTCGCTTTCACCGAGGCAATAGCCGAGATCATGGTCACGGTGAACGAATAAAACGGCGCCAAACGTCTCTCGTCAGGCCGTGCTCGCTCCAATAATTCGCTTTCACCGAGGCAATAGCCGAGATCGTGGTCACGGTGAACGAATAAAACGGCGTCAAACGTCTCTCGTCAGGCCGTGCTCGCTCCAATAATTCGCTTTCACCGAGGCAATAGCCGAGATCGTGGTCACGGTGAACGAATAAAACGGCGCCAAACGTCTCTCGTCAGGCCGTGCTCTCTCCAACAATTCGCTTTCACCGAGGCAATAGCCGAGATCGTGGTCACGGTGAACGTATAAAACGGCGCCAAACGTCTCTCGTCAGGCCGTGCTCGCTCCAATAATTCGCTTTCACCGAGGCAATAGCCGAGATCGTGGTCACGGTGAACGAATAAAACGGCGCCAAACGTCTCTCGTCAGGCCGTGCTCGCTCCAATAATTCGCTTTCACCGAGGCAATGGCCGAGATCGTGGTCACGGTGAACGAATAAAACGGCGCCAAACGTCTCTCGTCAGGCCGTGCTCTCTCCAATAATTCGCTTTCACCGAGGCAATAGCCGAGATCGTGGTCACGGTGAACGAATAAAACGGCGCCAAACATCTCTCGTCAGGCCGTGCTCGCTCCAATAATTCCCTTTCACCGAGGCAATAGCCGAGATCGTGGTCACGGTGAACGAATAAAACGGCGCCAAACGTCCCTCGTCAGGCCGTGCTCGCTCCAATAATTCGCTTTCACCGAGGCAATAGCCGAGATCGTGATCACGGTGAACGAATAAAACCGCGCCGAACGTCTCTCGTCAGGCCGTGCTCTCTCCAATAATTCGCTTTCACCGAGGCAATAGCCGAGATCGTGGTCACGGTGAACGAATAAAACCGCGCCGAACGTCTCTCGTCAGGCCGTGCTCGCTCCAATAATTCGCTTTCACCGAGGCAATAGCCGAGATCGTGGTCACGGTGAACGAATAAAACCGCGCCGAACGTCTCTCGTTAGGCCGTGCTCGCTCCAATAATTCGCTTTCACCGAGGCAATAGCCGAGATCGTGGTCACGGTGAACGAATAAAACGGCGCCAAACGTTTCTCGTCAGGCCGTGCTCTCTCCAATAATTCGCTTTCACCGAGGCAATAGCCGAGATCGTGGTAACGGTGAACGAATAAAACCGCGCCGAACGTCTCTCGTTAGGCCGTGCTCGCTCCAATAATTCGCTTTCACTGAGGCAATAGCCGAGATCGTGGTCACGGTGAACGAATAAAACGGCGCCAAACGTCTCTCGTCAGGCCGTGCTCGCTCCAATAATTCGCTTTCACCGAGGCAATAGCCGAGATCGTGGTCACGGTGAACGAATAAAACGGCGTCAAACGTCTCTCGTCAGGCCGTGCTCGCTCCAATAATTCGCTTTCACCGAGGCAATAGCCGAGATCGTGGTCACGGTGAACGAATAAAACGGCGCCAAACGTCTCTCGTCAGGCCGTGCTCTCTCCAACAATTCGCTTTCACCGAGGCAATAGCCGAGATCGTGGTCACGGTGAACGTATAAAACGGCGCCAAACGTCTCTCGTCAGGCCGTGCTCGCTCCAATAATTCGCTTTCACCGAGGCAATAGCCGAGATCGTGGTCACGGTGAACGAATAAAACGGCGCCAAACGTCTCTCGTCAGGCCGTGCTCGCTCCAATAATTCGCTTTCACCGAGGCAATGGCCGAGATCGTGGTCACGGTGAACGAATAAAACGGCGCCAAACGTCTCTCGTCAGGCCGTGCTCTCTCCAATAATTCGCTTTCACCGAGGCAATAGCCGAGATCGTGGTCACGGTGAACGAATAAAACGGCGCCAAACGTCTCTCGTCAGGCCGTGCTCGCTCCAATAATTCCCTTTCACCGAGGCAATAGCCGAGATCGTGGTCACGGTGAACGAATAAAACGGCGCCAAACGTCCCTCGTCAGGCCGTGCACGCTCCAATAATTCGCTTTCACCGAGGCAATAGCCGAGATCGTGATCACGGTGAACGAATAAAACCGCGCCGAACGTCTCTCGTCAGGCCGTGCTCTCTCCAATAATTCGCTTTCACCGAGGCAATAGCCGAGATCGTGGTCACGGTGAACGAATAAAACCGCGCCGAACGTCTCTCGTCAGGCCGTGCTCGCTCCAATAATTCGCTTTCACCGAGGCAATAGCCGAGATCGTGGTCACGGTGAACGAATAAAACCGCGCCGAACGTCTCTCGTTAGGCCGTGCTCGCTCCAATAATTCGCTTTCACCCGAGGCAATAGCCGAGATCGTGGTCACGGTGAACGAATAAAACGGCGCCAAACGTTTCTCGTCAGGCCGTGCTCTCTCCAATAATTCGCTTTCACCGAGGCAATAGCCGAGATCGTGGTAACGGTGAACGAATAAAACCGCGCCGAACGTCTCTCGTTAGGCCGTGCTCGCTCCAATAATTCGCTTTCACTGAGGCAATAGCCGAGATCGTGGTCACGGTGAACGAATAAAACGGCGCCAAACGTCTCTCGTCAGGCCGTGCTCGCTCCAATAATTCGCTTTCACCGAGGCAATAGCCGAGATCGTGGTCACGGTGAATGAATAAAACCGCGCCGAACGTCTCTCGTCAGGCCGTGCTCTCTCCAATAATTCGCTTTCACCGCGGCAATAGCCGAGATCGTGGTCACGGTGAACGAATAAAACCGCGCCGAACGTCTCTCGTCAGGCCGTGCTCGCTCCAATAATTCGCTTTCACCGAGGCAATAGCCGAGATCGTGATCACGGTGAACGAATAAAACCGCGCCGAACGCCTCTCGTCAGGCCGTGCTCTCTCCAATAATTCGGTTTCACCGAGGCAATAGCCGAGATCGTGGTCACGGTGAACGAATAAAACCGCGCCGAACGTCTCTCGTCAGGCCGTGCTCGCTCCAATAATTCGCTTTCACCGAGGCAATAGCCGAGATCGTGGTCACGGTGAACGAATAAAACCGCGCCGAACGTCTCTCGTTAGGCCGTGCTCGCTCCAATAATTCGCTTTCACCGAGGCAATAGCCGAGATCGTGGTCACGGTGAACGAATAAAACGGCGCCAAACGTTTCTCGTCAGGCCGTGCTCTCTCCAATAATTCGCTTTCACCGAGGCAATAGCCGAGATCGTGGTCACGGTGAACGAATAAAACCGCGCCGAACGTCTCTCGTTAGGCCGTGCTCGCTCCAATAATTCGCTTTCACCGAGGCAATAGCCGAGATCGTGGTCACGGTGAACGAATAAAACGGCGCCAAACGTCTCTCGTCAGGCCGTGCTCGCTCCAATAATTCGCTTTCACCGAGGCAATAGCCGAGATCGTGGTCACGGTGAACGAATAAAACCGCGCCGAACGTCTCTCGTCAGGCCGTGCTCTCTCCAATAATTCGCTTTCACCGAGGCAATAGCCGAGATCGTGGTCACGGTGAACGAATAAAACCGCGCCGAACGTCTCTCGTCAGGCCGTGCTCGCTCCAATAATTCGCTTTCACCGAGGCAATAGCCGAGATCGTGGTCACGGTGAACGAATAAAACGGCGCCAAACGTCTCTCGTCAGGCCGTGCTCGCTCCAATAATTCGCTTTCACCGAGGCAATAGCCGAGATCGTGGTCACGGTGAACGAATAAAACGGCGCCAAACGTCTCTCGTCAGGCCGTGCTCGCTCCAATAATTCGCTTTCACCGAGGCAATGGCCGAGATCGTGGTCACGGTGAACGAATAAAACCGCGCCGAACGTCTCTCGTCAGGCCGTGCTCTCTCCAATAATTCGCTTTCACCGAGGCAATAGCCGAGATCGTGGTCACGGTGAACGAATAAAACCGCGCCGAACGTCTCTCGTCAGGCCGTGCTCGCTCCAATAATTCGCTTTCACCGAGGCAATAGCCGAGATCGTGGTCACGGTGAACGAATAAAACGGCGCCAAACGTCTCTCGTCAGGCCGTGCTCTCTCCAATAATTCGCTTTCACCGAGGCAATAGCCGAGATCGTGGTCACGGTGAACGAATAAAACGGCGCCAAACGTCTCTCGTCAGGCCGTGCTTGCTCCAATAATTCGCTTTCACCGAGGCAATAGCCGAGATCGTGGTCACGGTGAACGAATAAAACGGCGCCAAACGTCTGTCGTCAGGCCGTGCTCGCTCCAATAATTCGCTTTCACCGAGGCAATAGCCGAGATCGTGGTCACGGTGAACGAATAAAACGGCGCCAAACGTCTCTCGTCAGGCCGTGCTCGCTCCAATAATTCGCTTTCACCGAGGCAATAGCCGAGATTGTGGTCACGGTGAACGAATAAAACGGCGCCAAACGTCTCTCGTCAGGCCGTGCTCTCTCCAATAATTCGCTTTCACCGAGGCAATAGCCGAGATCGTGGTCACGGTGAACGAATAAAACGGCGCCAAACGTCTCTCGTCAGGCCGTGCTCGCTCCAATAATTCGCTTTCACCGAGGCAATAGCCGAGATCGTGGTCACGGTGAACGAATAAAACGGCGCCAAACGTCTCTCGTCAGGCCGTGCTCGCTCCAATAATTCGCTTTCACCGAGGCAATAGCCGAGATCGTGGTCACGGTGAACGAATAAAACGGCGCCAAACGTCTCTCGTCAGGCCGTGCTCTCTCCAATAATTCGCTTTCACCGAGGCAATAGCCGAGATCGTGGTCACGGTGAACGAATAAAACGGCGCCAAACGTCTCTCGTCAGGCCGTGCTCGCTCCAATAATTCGCTTTCACCGAGGCAATAGCCGAGATCGTGGTCACGGTGAACGAATAAAACGGCGCCAAACGTCTCTCGTCAGGCCGTGCTCGCTCCAATAATTCGCTTTCACCGAGGCAATAGCCGAGATCGTGGTCACGGTGAACGAATAAAACCGCGCCGAACGTCTCTCGTCAGGCCGTGCTCTCTCCAATAATTCGCTTTCACCGAGGCAATAGCCGAGATCGTGGTCACGGTGAACGAATAAAACCGCGCCGAACGTCTCTTGTCAGGCCGTGCTCGCTCCAATAATTCGCTTTCACCGAGGCAATAGCCGAGATCGTGGTCACGGTGAACGAATAAAACGGCGCCAAACGTCTCTCGTCAGGCCGTGCTCGCTCCAATAATTCGCTTTCACCGAGGCAATAGCCGAGATCGTGGTCACGGTGAACGAATAAAACCGCGCCGAACGTCTCTCGTCAGGCCGTGCTCGCTCCAATAATTCGCTTTCACCGAGGCAATAGCCGAGATCGTGGTCACGGTGAACGAATAAAACGGCGCCGAACGTCTCTCGTCAGGCCGTGCTCTCTCCAATAATTCGCTTTCACCGAGGCAATAGCCGAGATCGTGGTCACGGTGAACGAATAAAACCGCGCCGAACGTCTCTCGTCAGGCCGTGCTCGCTCCAATAATTCGCTTTCACCGAGGCAATAGCCGAGATCGTGGTCACGGTGAACGCATCACTCGGGGCTTGGCACTGGAAGGATGTCCAGCTCACCCTTATGTTTTCTGCAGGTTAGTTACTTATCATGTTCAAAATACCGGTTTAGGAAAGTTTCATTGTTTGAGGTGCCATGCCCCATGGTCTTGCATACTGTACTCTGTTTTGTGTTTCACAATACGTGGAGTGTTCTTGCTGTTATTCAATCACTTTTAATGAGCGCGGGAGATATTGAAGCCAATCCCGGCCCCGACGGGGTTGAAACGTCATCTGTTGCTACCTCGAGTAGGGTACCGGGAGCAGACAGTGAAGTCATTGCTTTTTTGACTAGACTAGAAGCCGGGCAGAAGAAGCTTCTGCAGGTCACTCACGACATTCAGTTAAAACAAAAGAAAGCTGATGACGCGCTCGCCGCGATTGACACAAGGATGGCTAAAATAGAACAGGAACTTGTGATGGTGCATGAGCTAAAAACTGACGTGGAACAACTTAAAGTTGCTGCGAGTGAAAATTCGGCACTTACGACACAAATTTCCAGATCTCAAGATGACCTTGAGAATAGACTACGAAGAAATAATTTGCTCTTTTTTGGCTTGGCCGATAAGCCAACAGAAACATGGCATGAGTCTGAACTTGCGGTACTGAAGCTCGTTTCTGAGTCACTGCAAGTACCTTTAGAGCCGAGTTTGATCGACAGGGCGCACCGTTTAGGTAAATTCCAAAACGGGAAGCAAAGGCCGATTATAGTATGCTTCAACCAGTTCAAAGTTAAAGAGGCGATTCTTTTAAGTGCTCCTAAACTAAAAGGCCAATCAGTTTCTATTAGTGAGGACTACTCCCAAAAAAGTAGTCTACGCTCGAAAGCGCCTGATTGAGTATGCAAAAAATACGAATGCCACGTTCAGGCTGCGCTTCGATAAGATGTTTGTTGGGAACAAGTGCTTTATTTATGATGATGTCAGCAACAGTGTAATAGAGTGTACGCGATGACAGACTAAACCTGCATCTCATCCACCTCGGCCTTCTGACTGTCATCGAAATAAAACGATATCTCTTAACTCTACCTCTAACTTTTCGTTTTTGCTGTGTAATTTTCGTAGTATCTTGTCTAAACAAGATGACGTTTGTTCAGTCATTGACACGTGTAGTCCGCATATAATCCTCGGAACCGAAACTTGGTTATCAGAGGACATAGATAATGAGGAGCTTGCTTTTTCTGGCGAATACAATATCTTCCGTAAAGACAGAATTCATTCGAGAGGCGGCGGGGTCATGATCGCAGTAAAAAACGTCCTCTCATCCGACGTCCTTAAAATCGCATCTGAACTTGAGATAATTTGGGTTCGTGTGAAATTAGTATGCTCCTACATTATCATTGGAGTGTGTTATCGACCACCATCATTCTCTGGGCAGTTCTGTGATAAACTTAACGAGTGCATAAACTGTGTAGTCAGTAGTTATCCCAGATGCCCAGTAGTGTTGGCCGGAGACTTTAACTATCCAGGGATCAACTGGAGTGACTGTTCGCTTCGAGCAGGCTGCCGTGATTCATCTGAGTGCCGAGATTTTTTGGCAGTCACTCAGTCGTACAACCTTACTCAAATTGTTTTAGATCCTACACGAGGTGATTCTGTTCTTGATTTGCTCTTTTCATCACACCCTGAATGTATGTCTGCTTGTCATATATTAGAAACCATTAGCGACCATAACGCTGTTCTTATCAACTCTACATTCTCGCCGGCTAAGCGGAATATCATTAGAAAAACATTCCTAAACTTTTCCAAGGTGGACGCCAATAAACTGCAATTCTCTTTTGACTCATTCTCAAGCGAGTACCTGCAATTCTTCGACACTCGCTCTGTATCTGAGAACTGGGCGCTACTGAAGGATAAAATAACCGAAATTGTTAAGGAGTGTGTTCCGGTAGTTTTCATTAATAAGAACTTAAAGAGTCCTTGGTTTAATAACTATCATAAAAAACTTTTAAACAGGAAGAAACGGTTATTTTCTTTAGCCAAGTCAAGAGACACTCCTGACTTGTGGTCTAAATATAACGAAAGTGCAAAAACTTACAGGTTAGAGATAAAGAAGAGTAGATTCAAATTTTTGAATCGCGACCTGGCTAACATGTTACTTACTAATGCAAGGAAGTTCTGGCAAGCGGTCTCGCCTAGCAAGCATAACCCCTCACCCATTCTCCACGATAGTAGTGGAACCATTTTGTCACCTCATGACTCATCAACCATATTTAACTCGTTCTTTAGTTCCGTGTTCACGGATGAGTCATTGCCATTACCGCAGACGTTGTGCCGTGCCAGCACGAGCATGGATGACATAACATTTACACCAAACGGAGTAGCAAACGTCATCGAACGTTTGCGTGCAAATTCGGCTTGCGGGGACGATAACATCACCTCTAACTTTCTCAAAATAACGAAAGACAAAATATCAATTATCTTGTGCCGCCTTTTTCAAGCTTCACTTGATTTGTCTGAATTACCGCTCGATTGGAAAGTTGCAAAAGTCATCCCTGTACATAAGCATGGAAACCGCAATGACCCTTCAAATTACAGACCCATCTCTCTGACAAGCATACCATGTAAAATATTCGAACATGTCATCTACTCTCAAGTCATGGACTATCTTAACAACTTTAGCTATCTTCACCCTCAACAACACGGCTTTCGCAAACATCTTTCCTGTGATACCCAGTTATTTGAATTCGTAACAGATCTCCACGATAACTTTAACGACTCTTATACTACTGACGCAATTTTCATTGATTTCGCTAAAGCCTTTGATACTGTCCCTCATCAACGCTTACTTCTAAAACTTTCTCAATTAAACATAAATGACAAAATCGTCAGTTGGATCTCATCATTTCTCACCAATCGTAAGCAGTATGTATGTATAGATGACACGTCCTCGCCCGCCATTACAGTTAAATCCGGAGTTCCACAGGGCAGCGTCTTAGGTCCACTTTTGTTTCTCATCTACATAAACGACTTACCTTCACTAATCTCGTCATCAGTAAGGCTTTTTGCTGATGACTGTGTACTGTACCGCCGAATTTCTCATCCTAGCGATTCGGAACTCCTTCAACGCGACATCGACATCTTGGGTGAATGGTGCTTAACATGGCAAATGAACATAAATGTTACTAAAACCAAGCTCGTTTCTTTTAATTCCTCAAAACACCACAATCCCTCGTACTCAATTTTTTGCGATCCTATTTTATCTACTCATTCATACAAGTACTTAGGTATCACTTTTACCGATGATCTAACCTGGAATGCCCATATCGAAAACATCGTTAATACATCATTAAGAACTCTGGGATTTCTGAGAAGGCATTTATACCTTGCTCAACAGGACGTGAAACTTACTGCATATAAAACCCTCGTTAGATCGAAACTTGAATTTGCTAGCACCATATGGGCTCCTCATCAACTTTACCTCATTAATAGACTAGAATCAGTCCAGAATAAGGCCGTCCGCTTCATTCATCGAAACTACAGTACGAAAATCAGTGTCTCCCAACTAAAGGTTCTTTCTAATTTAACTTCTCTTGAATCACGTCGGACAGTCGCTCGCCTTACTCTTTTTCATAAGTTTTATTACAACATGCCATCATTCATGCTCACTCACTGTAAGCCTGCCTCATACATTTCTTTGCGTCATGATCATTCCTTAAAAATTGCACCTATGTTCGGTCGCACTAATAGATACAAATACTCTCCTCTTGCTCTGTCCATTAAAAATTGGAATTCTCTCCCTAACGACATAGTCACTGAACAGAACGAAATAATATTCCGCGAAAAAACTTCGGCTTTGGTTCCATGATATGTTTTCCGCGCCATGTCTGCTTGTGTTTACTATAAATTGCACACTGTGTTCCCAGTTCTGCTGTGCCCGGTTTGTGTAAACTTTGTTCCGAATCCTGTATAGTTCGTTCTTTGTTTTTGCTTGTTGTTAATTTTTCACCTCAGTTAGTTCTTTGATTGCCATTCCATTTTGCATTTGATTGTATTTTTCTACCCCCCCCCCCTCATGTAATACGTTCGAACGAACGTCTTTGAGGCGAATAAAACTTGAACTTGAACTTGAATAAAACGGCGCCAAACGTCTCTCGTCAGGCCGTGCTCGCTCCAATAATTCCCTTTCACCGAGGCAATAGCCGAGATCGTGGTCACGGTGAACGAATAAAACGGCGCCAAACGTCTCTCGTCAGGCCGTTCTCGCTCCAATAATTCGCTTTCACCGAGGCAATGGCCGAGATCGTGGTCACGGTGAACGAATAAAACCGCGCCGAACGTCTCTCGTCAGGCCGTGCTCTCTCCAATAATTCGCTTTCACCGAGGCAATAGCCGAGATCGTGGTCACGGTGAACGAATAAAACCGCGCCGAACGTCTCTCGTCAGGCCGTGCTCGCTCCAATAATTCGCTTTCACCGAGGCAATAGCCGAGATCGTGGTCACGGTGAACGAATAAAACGGCGCCAAACGTCTCTCGTCAGGCCGTGCTCGCTCCAATAATTCGCTTTCACCGAGGCAATAGCCGAGATCGTGGTCACGGTGAACGAATAAAACGGCGCCAAACGTCTCTCGTCAGGCCGTGCTCTCTCCAATAATTCGCTTTCACCGAGGCAATAGCCGAGATCGTGGTCACGGTGAACGAATAAAACGGCGCCAAACGTCTCTCGTCAGGCCGTGCTCGCTCCAATAATTCGCTTTCACCGAGGCAATAGCCGAGATCGGGGTCACGGTGAACGAATAAAACGGCGCCAAACGTCTCTCGTCAGGCCGTGCTCGCTCCAATAATTCGCTTTCACCGAGGCAATAGCCGAGATCGTGGTCACGGTGAACGAATAAAACGGCGCCAAACGTCTCTCGTCAGGCCGTGCTCTCTCCAATAATTCGCTTTCACCGAGGCAATAGCCGAGATCGTGGTCACGGTGAACGAATAAAACGGCGCCAAACGTCTCTCGTCAGGCCGTGCTCGCTCCAATAATTCGCTTTCGCCGAGGCAATAGCCGAGATCGTGGTCACGGTGAACGAATAAAACGGCGCCAAACGTCTCTTGTCAGGCCGTGCTCGCTCCAATAATTCGCTTTCACCGAGGCAATAGCCGAGATCGTGGTCACGGTGAACGAATAAAACCGCGCCGAACGTCTCTCGTCAGGCCGTGCTCGCTCCAATAATTCGCTTTCACCGAGGCAATAGCCGAGATTGTGGTCACGGTGAACGAATAAAACCGCGCCGAACGTCTCTCGTCCGGCCGTGCTCGCTCCAATAATTCGCTTTCACCGAGGCAATAGCCGAGATCGTGGTCACGGTGAACGAATAAAACGGCGCCAAACGTCTCTCGTCAGGCCGTGCTCGCTCCAATAATTCGCTTTCACCGAGGCAATAGCCGAGATCGTGGTCACGGTGAACGAATAAAACCGCGCCGAACGTCTCTCGTCAGGCCGTGCTCTCTCCAATAATTCGCTTTCACCGAGGCAATAGCCGAGATCGTGGTCACGGTGAACGAATAAAACCGCGCCGAACGTCTCTCGTCAGGCCGTGCTCGCTCCAATAATTCGCTTTCACCGAGGCAATAGCCGAGATCGTGGTCACGGTGAACGAATAAAACCGCGCCGAACGTCTCTCGTCAGGCCGTGCTCGCTCCAATAATTCGCTTTCACCGAGGCAATAGCCGAGATCGTGGTCACGGTGAACGAATAAAACGGCGCCAAACGTCTCTCGTCAGTCCGTGCTCGCTCCAATAATTCGCTTTCACCGAGGCAATAGCCGAGATCGTGGTCACGGTGAACGAATAAAACGGCGCCAAACGTCTCTCGTCAGGCCGTGCTCGCTCCAATAATTCGCTTTCACCGAGGCAATAGCCGAGATCGTGGTCACGGTGAACGAATAAAACCGCGCCGAACGTCTCTCGTCAGGCCGTGCTCTCTCCAATAATTCGCTTTCACCGAGGCAATAGCCGAGATCGTGGTCACGGTGAACGAATAAAACGGCGCCAAACGTCTCTCGTCAGGCCGTGCTCGCTCCAATAATTCGCTTTCACCGAGGCAATAGCCGAGATCGTGGTCACGGTGAACGAATAAAACGGCGCCAAACGTCTCTCGTCAGGCCGTGCTCTCTCCAATAATTCGCTTTCACCGAGGCAATAGCCGAGATCGTGGTCACGGTGAACGAATAAAACGGCGCCAAACGTCTCTCGTCAGGCCGTGCTCGCTCCAATAATTCGCTTTCACCGAGGCAATAGCCGAGATCGTGGTCACGGTGAACGAATAAAACGGCGCCAAACGTCTCTCGTCAGGCCGTGCTCGCTCCAATAATTCGCTTTCACCGAGGCAATAGCCGAGATCGTGGTCACGGTGAACGAATAAAACCGCGCCGAACGTCTCTCGTCAGGCCGTGCTCTCTCCAATAATTCGCTTCCACCGAGGCAATAGCCGAGATCGTGGTCACGGTGAACGAATAAAACGGCGGCAAACGTCTCTCGTCAGGCCGTGCTCTCTCTAATAATTCGCTTTCACCGAGGCAATAGCCGAGATCGTGGTCACGGTGAACGAATAAAACCGCGCCAAACGTCTCTCGTCAGGCCGCGCTCGCTCCAATAATTCGCTTTCACCGAGGCAATAGCCGAGATCGTGGTCACGGTGAACGAATAAAACGGCGCCAAACGTCTCTCGTCAGGCCGTGCTCGCTCCAATAATTCGCTTTCACCGAGGCAATAGCCGAGATCGTGGTCACGGTGAACGAATAAAACGGCGCCAAACGTCTCTCGTCAGGCCGTGCTCGCTCCAATAATTCGCTTTCACCGAGGCAATAGCCGAGATCGTGGTCACGGTGAACGAATAAAACCGCGCCGAACGTCTCTCGTCAGGCCGTGCTCTCTCCAATAATTCGCTTTCACCGAGGCAATAGCCGAGATCGTGGTCACGGTGAACGAATAAAACGGCGCCAAACGTCTCTCGTCAGGCCGTGCTCGCTCCAATAATTCGCTTTCACCGAGGCAATAGCCGAGATCGTGGTCACGGTGAACGAATAAAACGGCGCCAAACGTCTCTCGTCAGGCCGTGCTCTCTCCAATAATTCGCTTTCACCGAGGCAATAGCCGAGATCGTGGTCACGGTGAACGAATAAAACGGCGCCAAACGTCTCTCGTCAGGCCGTGCTCGCTCCAATAATTCGCTTTCACCGAGGCAATAGCCGAGATCGTGGTCACGGTGAACGAATAAAACGGCGCCAAACGTCTCTCGTCAGGCCGTGCTCGCTCCAATATTTCGCTTTCACCGAGGCAATAGCCGAGATCGTGGTCACGGTGAACGAATAAAACCGCGCCGAACGTCTCTCGTCAGGCCGTGCTCTCTCCAATAATTCGCTTTCACCGAGGCAATAGCCGAGATCGTGGTCACGGTGAACGAATAAAACGGCGCCAAACGTCTCTCGTCAGGCCGTGCTCGCTCCAATAATTCGCTTTCACCGAGGCAATAGCCGAGATCGTGGTCACGGTGAACGAATAAAACGGCGCCAAACGTCTCTCGTCAGGCCGTGCTCGCTCCAATAATTCGCTTTCACCGAGGCAATAGCCGAGATCGTCGTCACGGTGAACGAATAAAACCGCGCCGAACGTCTCTCCTCAGGCCGTGCTCTCTCCAATAATTCGCTTTCACCGAGGCAATAGCCGAGATCGTGGTCACGGTGAACGAATAAAACGGCGGCAAACGTCTCTCGTCAGGCCGTGCTCTCTCCAATAATTCGCTTTCACCGAGGCAATAGCCGAGATCGTGGTCACGGTGAACGAATAAAACCGCGCCAAACGTCTCTCGTCAGGCCGTGCTCGCTCCAATAATTCGCTTTCACCGAGGCAATAGCCGAGATCGTGGTCACGGTGAACGAATAAAACGGCGCCAAACGTCTCTCGTCAGGCCGTGCTCGCTCCAATAATTCGCTTTCACCGAGGCAATAGCCGAGATCGTGGTCACGGTGAACGAATAAAACGGCGCCAAACGTCTCTCGTCAGGCCGTGCTCGCTCCAATAATTCGCTTTCACCGAGGCAATAGCCGAGATCGTGGTCACGGTGAACGAATAAAACCGCGCCAAACGACTCTCGTCAGGCCGTGCTCGCTCCAATAATTCGCTTTCACCGAGGCAATAGCCGAGATCGTGGTCACGGTGAACGAATAAAACCGCGCCGAACGTCTCTCGTCAGGCCGTGCTCTCTCCAATAATTCGCTTTCACCGAGGCAATAGCCGAGATCGTGGTCACGGTGAACGAATAAAACGGCGCCAAACGTCTCTCGTCAGGCCGTGCTCGCTCCAATAATTCGCTTTCACCGAGGCAATAGCCGAGATCGTGGTCACGGTGAACGAATAAAACGGCGCCAAACGTCTCTCGTCAGGCCGTGCTCGCTCCAATAATTCGCTTTCACCGAGGCAATAGCCGAGATCGTGGTCACGGTGAACGAATAAAACCGCGCCGAATGTCTCTCGTCAGGCCGTGCTCTCTCCAATAATTCGCTTTCACCGAGGCAATACCCGAGATCGTGGTCACGGTGAACGAATAAAACGGCGCCAAACGTCTCTCGTCAGGCCCTTCTCGCTCCAATAATTCGCTTTCACCGAGGCAATAGCCGAGATCGTGGTCACGGTGAACGAATAAAACGGCGCCAAACGTCTCTCGTCAGGCCGTGCTCGCTCCAATAATTCGCTTTCACCGAGGCAATAGCCGAGATCGTGGTCACGGTGAACGAATAAAACCGCGCCGAACGTCTCTCGTCAGGCCGTGCTCTCTCCAATAATTCGCTTTCACCGAGGCAATAGCCGAGATCGTGGTCACGGTGAACGAATAAAACCGCGCCGAACGTCTCTCGTCAGGCCGTGCTCGCTCCAATAATTCGCTTTCACCGAGGCAATAGCCGAGATTGTGGTCCCGGTGAACGAATAAAACCGCGCCGAACGTCTCTCGTCCGGCCGTGCTCGCTCCAATAATTCGCTTTCACCGAGGCAATAGCCGAGATCGTGGTCACGGTGAACGAATAAAACGGCGCCAAACGTCTCTCGACAGGCCGTGCTCGCTCCAATAATTCGCTTTCACCGAGGCAATAGCCGAGATCGTGGTCACGGTGAACGAATAAAACCGCGCCGAACGTCTCTCGTCAGGCCGTGCTCTCTCCAATAATTCGCTTTCACCGAGGCAATAGCCGAGATCGTGGTCACGGTGAACGAATAAAACCGCGCCGAACGTCTCTCGTCAGGCCGTGCTCGCTCCAATAATTCGCTTTCACCGAGGCAATAGCCGAGATCGTGGTCACGGTGAACGAATAAAACGGCGCCATACGTCTCTCGTCAGGCCGTGCTCTCTCCAATAATTCGCTTTCACCGAGGCAATAGCCGAGATCGTGGTCACGGTGAACGAATAAAACGGCGCCAAACGTCTCTCGTCAGGCCGTGCTCTCTCCAATAATTCGCTTTCACCGAGGCAATAGCCGAGATCGTGGTCACGGTGAACGAATAAAACGGCGCCGAACGTCTCTCGTCAGGCCGTGCTCTCTCCAATAATTCGCTTTCACCGAGGCAATAGCCGAGATCGTGGTCACGGTGAACGAATAAAACGGCGCCGAACGTCTCTCGTCAGGCCGTGCTCTCTCCAATAATTCGCTTTCACCGAGGCAATAGCCGAGATCGTGGTCACGGTGAACGAATAAAAACGGCGCCGAACGTCTCTCGTCAGGCCGTGCTCTCTCCAATAATTCGCTTTCACCGAGGCAATAGCCGAGATCGTGGTCACGGTGAACGAATAAAACGGCGCCGAACGTCTCTCGTCAGGCCGTGCTCTCTCCAATAATTCGCTTTCACCGAGGCAATAGCCGAGATCGTGGTCACGGTGAACGAATAAAACGGCGCCGAACGTCTCTCGTCAGGCCGTGCTCTCTCCAATAATTCGCTTTCACCGAGGCAATAGCCGAGATCGTGGTCACGGTGAACGAATAAAACGGCGCCGAACGTCTCTCGTCAGGCCGTGCTCTCTCCAATAATTCGCTTTCACCGATGCAATAGCCGAGATCGTGGTCACGGTGAACGAATAAAACGGCGCCGAACGTCTCTCGTCAGGCCGTGCTCTCTCCAATAATTCGCTTTCACCGAGGCAATAGCCGAGATCGTGGTCACGGTGAACGAATAAAACGGCGCCGAACGTCTCTCGTCAGGCCGTGCTCTCTCCAATAATTCGCTTTCACCGAGGCAATAGCCGAGATCGTGGTCACGGTGAACGAATAAAACGGCGCCGAACGTCTCTCGTCAGGCCGTGCTCTCTCCAATAATTCGCTTTCACCGAGGCAATAGCCGAGATCGTGGTCACGGTGAACGAATAAAACGGCGCCGAACGTCTCTCGTCAGGCCGTGCTCTCTCCAATATTTCGCTTTCACCGAGGCAATAGCCGAGATCGTGGTCACGGTGAACGAATAAAACGGCGCCGAACGTCTCTCGTCAGGCCGTGCTCTCTCCAATAATTCGCTTTCACCGAGGCAATAGCCGAGATCGTGGTCACGGTGAACGAATAAAACGGCAAGGAACGTCTCTCGTCAGGCCGTGCTCTCTCCAATAATTCGCTTTCACCGAGGCAATAGCCGAGATCGTGGTCACGGTGAACGAATAAAACGGCGCCGAACGTCTCTCGTCAGGCCGTGCTCTCTCTAATAATTCGCTTTCACCGAGGCAATAGCCGAGATTGTGGTCACGGTGAACGAATAAAATGGCGCCGAACGTCTCTCGTCAGGCCGTGCTCTCTCCAATAATTCGCTTTCACCGAGGCAATAGCCGAGATCGTTGTCACGGTGAACGAATAAAACGGCGCCGAACGTCTCTCGTCAGGCCGTGCTCTCTCCAATAATTCGCTTTCACCGAGGCAATAGCCGAGATCGTGGTCACGGTGAACGAATAAAACGGCGCCAAACGTCTCTCGTCAGGCCGTGCTCTCTCCAATAATTCGCTTTCACCGAGGCAATAGCCGAGATCGTGGTCACGGTGAACGAATAAAACGGCGCCGAACGTCTCTCGTCAGGCCGTGCTCTCTCCAATAATTCGCTTTCACCGAGGCAATAGCCGAGATCGTGGTCACGGTGAACGAATAAAACGGCGCCAAACGTCTCTCGTCAGGCCGTGCTCTCTCCAATAATTCGCTTTCACCGAGGCAATAGCCGAGATCGTGGTCACGGTGAACGAATAAAACGGCGACGAACGTCTCTCGTCAGGCCGTGCTCTCTCCAATAATTCGCTTTCACCGAGGCAATAGCCGAGATCGTGGTCACGGTGAACGAATAAAACGGCGCCCAAACGTCTCTCGTCAGGCCGTGCTCTCTCCAATAATTCGCTTTCAACGAGGCAATAGCCGAGATCGTGGTCACGGTGAACGAATAAAACGGCGCCGAACGTCTCTCGTCAGGCCGTGCTCTCTCCAATAATTCGCTTTCACCGAGGCAATAGCCGAGATCGTGGTCACGGTGAACGAATAAAACGGCGCCGAACGTCTCTCGTCAGGCCGTGCTCTCTCCAATAATTCGCTTTCACCGAGGCAATAGCCGAGATCGTGGTCACGGTGAACGAATAAAACGGCGCCGAACGTCTCTCGTCAGGCCGTGCTCTCTCCAATAATTCGCTTTCACCGAGGCAATAGCCGAGATCGTGGTCACGGTGAACGAATAAAACGGCGCCAAACGTCTCTCGTCAGGCCGTGCTCTCTCCAATAATTCGCTTTCACCGAGGCAATAGCCGAGATCGTGGTCACGGTGAACGAATAAAACGGCGCCGAACGTCTCTCGTCAGGCCGTGCTCTCTCCAATAATTCGCTTTCACCGAGGCAATAGCCGAGATCGTGGTCACGGTGAACGAATAAAACGGCGCCGAACGTCTCTCGTCAGGCCGTGCTCTCTCCAATAATTCGCTTTCACCGAGGCAATAGCCGAGATCGTGGTCACGGTGAACGAATAAAACGGCGCCAAACGTCTCTCGTCAGGCCGTGCTCTCTCCAATAATTCGCTTTCACCGAGGCAATAGCCGAGATCGTGGTCACGGTGAACGAATAAAACGGCGCCGAACGTCTCTCGTCAGGCCGTGCTCTCTCCAATAATTCGCTTTCACCGAGGCAATAGCCGAGATCGTGGTCACGGTGAACGAATAAAACGGCGCCGAACGTCTCTCGTCAGGCCGTGCTCTCTCCAATAATTCGCTTTCACCGAGGCAATAGCCGAGATCGTGGTCACGGTGAACGAATAAAACGGCGCCGAACGTCTCTCGTCAGGCCGTGCTCCTCTCCAATAATTCGCTTTCACCGAGGCAATAGCCGAGATCGTGGTCACGGTGAACGAATAAAACGGCGCCGAACGTCTCTCGTCAGGCCGTGCTCTCTCCAGTAATTCGCTTTCACCGAGGCAATAGCCGAGATCGTGGTCACGGTGAACGAATAAAACGGGCGCCGAACGTCTCTCGTCAGGCCGTGCTCTCTCCAATAATTCGCTTTCACCGAGGCAATAGCCGAGATCGTGGTCACGGTGAACGAATAAAACGGCGCCGAACGTCTCTCGTCAGGGCCGTGCTCTCTCCAATAATTCGCTTTCACCGAGGCAATAGCCGAGATCGTGGTCACGGTGAACGAATAAAACGGCGCCGAACGTCTCTCGTCAGGCCGTGCTCTCTCCAATAATTCGTTTTCCACCGAGGCAATAGCCGAGATCGTGGTCACGGTGAACGAATAAAAACGGCGCCGAACGTCTCTCGTCAGGCCGTGCTCTCTCCAATAATTCGCTTTCACCGAGGCAATAGCCGAGATCGTGGTCACGGTGAACGAATAAAAACGGCGCCGAACGTCTCTCGTCAGGCCGTGCTCTCTCCAATAATTCGCTTTCACCGAGGCAATAGCCGAGATCGTGGTCACGGTGAACGAATAAAACGGCGCCGAACGTCTTTCGTCAGGCCGTGCTCTCTCCAATAATTCGCTTTCACCGAGCAATAGCCGAGATCGTGGTCACGGTGAACGAATAAAACGGCAAGGAACGTCTCTCGTCAGGCCGTGCTCTCTCCAATAATTCGCTTTCACCGAGGCAATAGCCGAGATCGTGGTCACGGTGAACGAATAAAACGGCGCCGAACGTCTCTCGTCAGGCCGTGCTCTCTCTAATAATTCGCTTTCACCGAGGCAATAGCCGAGATTGTGGTCACGGTGAACGAATAAAATGGCGCCGAACGTCTCTCGTCAGGCCGTGCTCTCTCCAATAATTCGCTTTCACCGAGGCAATAGCCGAGATCGTTGTCACGGTGAACGAATAAAACGGCGCCGAACGTCTCTCGTCAGGCCGTGCTCTCTCCAATAATTCGCTTTCACCGAGGCAATAGCCGAGATCGTGGTCACGGTGAACGAATAAAACGGCGCCAAACGTCTCTCGTCAGGCCGTGCTCTCTCCAATAATTCGCTTTCACCGAGGCAATAGCCGAGATCGTGGTCACGGTGAACGAATAAAACGGCGCCGAACGTCTCTCGTCAGGCCGTGCTCTCTCCAATAATTCGCTTTCACCGAGGCAATAGCCGAGATCGTGGTCACGGGTGAACGAATAAAACGGCGCCAAACGTCTCTCGTCAGGCCGTGCTCTCTCCAATAATTCGCTTTCACCGAGGCAATAGCCGAGATCGTGGTCACGGTGAACGAATAAAACGGCGACGAACGTCTCTCGTCAGGCCGTGCTCTCTCCAATAATTCGCTTTCACCGAGGCAATAGCCGAGATCGTGGTCACGGTGAACGAATAAAACGGCGCCAAACGTCTCTCGTCAGGCCGTGCTCTCTCCAATAATTCGCTTTCAACGAGGCAATAGCCGAGATCGTGGTCACTGTGAACGAATAAAACGGCGCCGAACGTCTCTCGTCAGGCCGTGCTCTCTCCAATAATTCGCTTTCACCGAGGCAATAGCCGAGATCGTGGTCACGGTGAACGAATAAAACGGCGCCGAACGTCTCTCGTCAGGCCGTGCTCTCTCCAATAATTCGCTTTCACCGAGGCAATAGCCGAGATCGTGGTCACGGTGAACGAATAAAACGGCGCCGAACGTCTCTCGTCAGGCCGTGCTCTCTCCAATAATTCGCTTTCACCGAGGCAATAGCCGAGATCGTGGTCACGGTGAACGAATAAAACGGCGCCAAACGTCTCTCGTCAGGCCGTGCTCTCTCCAATAATTCGCTTTCACCGAGGCAATAGCCGAGATCGTGGTCACGGTGAACGAATAAAACGGCGCCGAACGTCTCTCGTCAGGCCGTGCTCTCTCCAATAATTCGCTTTCACCGAGGCAATAGCCGAGATCGTGGTCACGGTGAACGAATAAAACGGCGCCGAACGTCTCTCGTCAGGCCGTGCTCTCTCCAATAATTCGCTTTCACCGAGGCAATAGCCGAGATCGTGGTCACGGTGAACGAATAAAACGGCGCCCAAACGTCTCTCGTCAGGCCGTGCTCTCTCCAATAATTCGCTTTCAACCGAGGCAATAGCCGAGATCGTGGTCACGGTGAACGAATAAAACGGCGCCGAAACGTCTCTCGTCAGGCCGTGCTCTCTCCAATAATTCGCTTTCACCGAGGCAATAGCCGAGATCGTGGTCACGGTGAACGAATAAAACGGCGCCGAACGTCTCTCGTCAGGCCGTGCTCTCTCCAATAATTCGCTTTCACCGAGGCAATAGCCGAGATCGTGGTCACGGTGAACGAATAAAACGGCGCCGAACGTCTCTCGTCAGGCCGTGCTCTCTCCAATAATTCGCTTTCACCGAGGGCAATAGCCGAGATCGTGGTCACGGTGAACGAATAAAACGGCGCCGAACGTCTCTCGTCAGGCCGTGCTTTTCACCGAGGCAATAGCCGAGATCGTGGTCACGGTGAACGAATAAAACGGCGCCAAACGTCTCTCGTCAGGCCGTGCTCTCTCCAATAATTCGCTTTCACCGAGGCAATAGCCGAGATCGTGGTCACGGTGAACGAATAAAACGGCGCCGAACGTCTCTCGTCAGGCCGTGCTCTCTCCAATAATTCGCTTTCACCGAGGCAATAGCCGAGATCGTGGTCACGGTGAACGAATAAAACGGCGCCGAACGTCTCTCGTCAGGCCGTGCTCTCTCCAATAATTCGCTTTCACCGAGGCAATAGCCGAGATCGTGGTCACGGTGAACGAATAAAACGGCGCCAAATGTCTCTCGTCAGGCCGTGCTCTCTCCAATAATTCGCTTTCACCGAGGCAATAGCCGAGATCGTGGTCACGGTGAACGAATAAAACGGCGCCAAACGTCTCTCGTCAGGCCGTGCTCTCTCCAATAATTCGCTTTCACCGAGGCAATAGCCGAGATCGTGGTCACGGTGAACGAATAAAACGGCGCCGAACGTCTCTCGTCAGGCCGTGCTCTCTCCAATAATTCGCTTTCACCCTGGCAATAGCCGAGATCGTGGTCACGGTGAACGAATAAAACGGCGCCAAACGTCTCTCGTCAGGCCGTGCTCTCTCCAATAATTCGCTTTCACCGAGGCAATAGCCGAGATCGTGGTCATGGTGAACGAATAAAACGGCGCCAAACGTCTCTCGTCAGGCCGTGCTCTCTCCAATAATTCGCTTTCACCGAGGCAATAGCCGAGATCGTGGTCACGGTGAATGAATAAAACGGCCCTAACGTCTCTCGTCAGGCCGTGCTCTCTCCAATAATTCGCATTCACCGAGGCAATAGCCGAGATCGTGGTCACGGTGAACAAATAAAACGGCGCCGAACGTCTCTCGTCAGGCCGTGCTCTCTCCAATAATTCGCTTTCACCGAGGCAATAGCCGAGATCGTGGTCACGGTGAACGAATAAAACGGCGCCAAACGTGTCTCGTCAGGCCGTGCTCTCTCCAATAATTCGCTTTCACCGAGGCAATAGCCGAGATCGTGGTCACGGTGAACGAATAAAACGGCGCCGAACGTCTCTCGTCAGGCCGTGCTCTCTCCAATAATTCGCTTTCACCGAGGCAATAGCCGAGATCGTGGTCACGGTGAACGAATAAAACGGCGCCAAACGTCTCTCGTCAGGCCGTGCTCTCTCCAATAATTCGCTTTCACCGAGGCAATAGCCGAGATCGTGGTCACGGTGAACGAATAAAAGGGCGCCGAACGTCTCTCGTCAGGCCGTGCTCTCTCCAATAATTCGCTTTCACCGAGGCAATAGCCGAGATCGTGGTAACGGTGAACGAATAAAACGGCGCCAAACGTCTCTCGTCAGGCCGTGCTCTCTCCAATAATTCGCTTTCACCGAGGCAATAGCCGAGATCGTGGTCACGGTGAACGAATAAAACGGCGCCGAACGTCTCTCGTCAGGCCGTGCTCTCTCCAATAATTCGCTTTCACCGAGGCAATAGCCGAGATCGTGGTCACGGTGAACGAATAAAACGGCGCCGAACGTCTCTCGTCAGGCCGTGCTTGCTCCAATAATTCGCTTTCACCGAGGCAATAGCCGAGATCGTGGTCACGGTGAACGAATAAAACGGCGCCGAACGTCTCTCGTCAGGCCGTGCTCTCTCCAATAATTCGCTTTCACCGAGGCAATAGCCGAGATCGTGGTCACGGTGAACGAATAAAACCGCGCCAAACGTCTCTCGTCAGGCCGTGCTCTCTCCAATAATTCGCTTTCACCTAGGCAATAGCCGAGATCGTGGTCACGGTGAACGAATAAAACGGCACCAAACGTCTCTTGTCAGGCCGTGCTCGCTCCAATAATTCGCTTTCACCGAGGCAATAGCCGAGATCGTGGTCACGGTGAACGAATAAAACGGCGCCGAACGTCTCTCGTCAGGCCGTGCTCTCTCCAATAATTCGCTTTCACCGAGGCAATAGCCGAGATCGTGGTCACGGTGAACGAATAAAACGGCGCCGAACGTCTCTCGTCAGGCCGTGCTCTCTCCAATAATTCGCTTTCACCGAGGCAATAACCGAGATCGTGGTCACGGTGAACGAATAAAACGGCGCCGAACGTCTCTCGTCAGGCCGTGCTCGCTCCAACAATTCGCTTTCAACGAGGCAATAGCCGAGATCGTGGTCACGGTGAACGAATAAAACGGCGCCGAACGTCTCTCGTCAGGCCGTGCTCTCTCCAATAATTCGCTTTCACCGAGGCAATAGCCGAGATCGTGGTCACGGTGAACGAATAAAACGGCGCCGAACGTCTCTCGTCAGGCCGTGCTCTCTCCAATAATTCGCTTTCACCGAGGCAATAGCCGAGATCGTGGTCACGGTGAACGAATAAAACGGCGCCGAACGTCTCTCGTCAGGCCGTGCTCGCTCCAATAATTCGCTTTCACCGAGGCAATAGCCGAGATCGTGGTCACGGTGAACGAATAAAACGGCGCCGAACGTCTCTCGTCAGGCCGTGCTCTCTCCAATAATTCGCTTTCACCGAGGCAATAGCAGAGATCGTGGTCACGGTGAACGAATAAAACGGCGCCGACCGTCTCTCGTCAGGCCGTGCTCTCTCCAATAATTCGCTTTCACCGAGGCAATAGCCGAGATCGTGGTCACGGTGAACGAATAAAACGGCGCCGAACGTCTCTCGTCAGGCCGTGCTCTCTCCAATAATTCGCTTTCACCGAGGCAATAGCCGAGATCGTGGTCACGGTGAACGAATAAAACGGCGCCGAACGTCTCTCGTCAGGCCGTGCTCGCTCCAATAATTCGCTTTCACCGAGGCCATAGCCGAGATCGTGGTCACGGTGAACAAATAAAACGGCGCCGAACGTCTCTCGTCAGGCCGTGCTCTCTCCAATAATTCGCTTTCACCGAGGCAATAGCCGAGATCGTGGTCACGGTAAACGAATAAAACGGCGCCGAACGTCTCTCGCCAGGCCGTGCTCTCTCCAATAATTCGCTTTCACCGAGGCAATAGCCGAGATCGTGGTCACGGTGAACGAATAAAACGGCGCCGAACGTCTCTTGTCAGGCCGTGCTCGCTCCAATAATTCGCTTTCACCGATGCAATAGCCGAGATCGTGGTCACGGTGAACGAATAAAACGGCGCCGAACGTCTCTCGTCAGGCCGTGCTCTCTCCAATAATTCGCTTTCACCGAGGCAATAGCCGAGATCGTGGTCACGGTGAACGAATAAAACGGCGCCGAACGTCTCTCGTCAGGCCGTGCTTTCTCCAATAATTCGCTTTCACCGAGGCAATAGCCGAGATCGTGGTCACGGTGAACGAATAAAACGGCGCCGAACGTCTCTCGTCAGGCCGTGCTCTCTCCAATAATTCGCTTTCACCGAGGCAATAGCCGAGATCGTGGTCACGGTGAACGAATAAAACGGCGCCGAACGTCTCTCGTCAGGCCGTGCTCTCTCCAATAATTCGATTTCACCGAGGCAATAGCCGAGATCGTGGTCACGGTGAACGAATAAAACGGCGCCGAACGTCTCTCGTCAGGGCCGTGCTCTCTCCAATAATTCGCTTTCACCGAGGCAATAGCCGAGATCGTGGTCACGGTGAACGAATAAAACGGCGCCGAACGTCTCTCGTCAGGCCGTGCTCGCTCCAATAATTCGCTTTCACCGAGGCAATAGCCGAGATCGTGGTCACGGTGAACGAATAAAACGGCGCCGAACGTCTCTCGTCAGGTCGTGCTCTCTCCAATAATTCGCTTTCACCGAGGCAATAGCCGAGATCGTGGTCACGGTGAACGAATAAAACGGCGCCGAACGTCTCTCGTCAGGCCGTGCTCTCTCCAATAATTCGCTTTCACCGAGGCAATAGCCGAGATCGTGGTCACGGTGAACGAATAAAACGGCGCCGAACGTCTCTCGTCAGGCCGTGCTCTCTCCAATAATTCGCTTTCACCGAGGCAATAGCCGAGATCGTGGTCACGGTGAACGAATAAAACGGCGCCAAATGTCTCTCGTCAGGCCGTCCTCGCTCCAATAATTCGCTTTCAACGAGGCAATAGCCGAGATCGTGGTCACGGTGAACGAATAAAACGGCGCCGAACGTCTCTCGTCAGGCCGTGCTCTCTCCAATAATTCGCTTTCACCGAGGCAATAGCCGAGATCGTGGTCACGGTGAACGAATAAAACGGCGCCAAACGTCTCTCGTCAGGCCGTGCTCTCTCCAATAATTCGCTTTCACCGAGGCAATAGCCGAGATCGTGGTCACGGTGAACGAATCAAACGGCGCCGAACGTCTCTCGTCAGGCCGTGCTCTCTCCAATAATTCGCTTTCACCGAGGCAATAGCCGAGATCGTGGTCACGGTGAACGAATAAAACCGCGCCGAACGTCTCTCGTCAGGCCGTGCTCTCTCCAATAATTCGCTTTCACCGAGGCAATAGCCGAGATCGTGGTCACGGTGAACGAATAAAACGGCGCCAAACGTCTCTCGTCAGGCCGTGCTCGCTCCAATAATTCGCTTTCACCGAGGCAATAGCCGAGATCGTGGTCACGGTGAACGAATAAAACGGCGCCAAACGTCTCTCGTCAGGCCGTGCTCTCTCCAATAATTCGCTTTCACCGAGGCAATAGCCGAGATCGTGGTCATGGTGAACGAATAAAACGGCGCCGAACGTCTCTCGTCAGGCCGTGCTCTCTCCAATAATTCGCTTTCACCGAGGCAATAGCCGAGATCGTGGTCACGGTGAACGAATAAAACGGCGCCGAACGTCTCTCGTCAGGCCGTGCTTTCTCCAATAATTCGCTTTCACCGAGGCAATAGCCGAGATCGTGGTCACGGTGAACGAATAAAACGGCGCCGAACGTCTCTCGTCAGGCCGTGCTCTCTCCAATAATTGGCTTTCACCGAGGCAATAGCCGAGATCGTGGTCACGGTGAACGAATAAAACGGCGCCGAACGTCTCTCGTCAGGCCGTGCTCTCTCCAATAATTCGATTTCACCGAGGCAATAGCCGAGATCGTGGTCACGGTGAACGAATAAAACGGCGCCGAACGTCTCTCGTCAGGCCGTGCTCTCTCCAATAATTCGCTTTCACCGAGGCAATAGCCGAGATCGTGGTCACGGTGAACGAATAAAACGGCGCCGAACGTCTCTCGTCAGGCCGTGCTCGCTCCAATAATTCGCTTTCACCGAGGCAATAGCCGAGATCGTGGTCACGGTGAACGAATAAAACGGCGCCGAACGTCTCTCGTCAGGTCGTGCTCTCTCCAATAATTCGCTTTCACCGAGGCAATAGCCGAGATCGTGGTCACGGTGAACGAATAAAACGGCGCCGAACGTCTCTCGTCAGGCCGTGCTCTCTCCAATAATTCGCTTTCACCGAGGCAATAGCCGAGATCGTGGTCACGGTGAACGAATAAAACGGCGCCGAACGTCTCTCGTCAGGCCGTGCTCTCTCCAATAATTCGCTTTCACCGAGGCAATAGCCGAGATCGTGGTCACGGTGAACGAATAAAACGGCGCCAAATGTCTCTCGTCAGGCCGTCCTCGCTCCAATAATTCGCTTTCACCGAGGCAATAGCCGAGATCGTGGTCACGGTGAACGAATAAAACGGCGCCGAACGTCTCTCGTCAGGCCGTGCTCTCTCCAATAATTCGCTTTCACCGAGGCAATAGCCGAGATCGTGGTCACGGTGAACGAATAAAACGGCGCCAAACGTCTCTCGTCAGGCCGTGCTCTCTCCAATAATCCGCTTTCACCGAGGCAATAGCCGAGATCGTGGTCACGGTGAACGAATCAAACGGCGCCGAACGTCTCTCGTCAGGCCGTGCTCTCTCCAATAATTCGCTTTCACCGAGGCAATAGCCGAGATCGTGGTCACGGTGAACGAATAAAACGGCGCCAAATGTCTCTCGTCAGGCCGTGCTCTCTCCAATAATTCGCTTTCACCGAGGCAATAGCCGAGATCGTGGTCACGGTGAACGAATAAAACGGCGCCAAACGCCTCTCGTCAGGCCGTGCTCTCTCCAATAATTCGCTTTCACCGAGGCAATAGCCGAGATCGTGGTCACGGTGAACGAATAAAACGGCGCCGAACGTCTCTCGTCAGGCCGTGCTCTCTCCAATAATTCGCTTTCACCCTGGCAATAGCCGAGATCGTGGTCACGGTGAACGAATAAAACGGCGCCAAACGTCTCTCGTCAGGCCGTGCTCTCTCCAATAATTCGCTTTCACCGAGGCAATAGCCGAGATCGTGGTCATGGTGAACGAATAAAACGGCGCCAAACGTCTCTCGTCAGGCCGTGCTCTCTCCAATAATTCGCTTTCACCGAGGCAATAGCCGAGATCGTGGTCACGGTGAATGAATAAAACGGCGCCGAACGTCTCTCGTCAGGCCGTGCTCTCTCCAATAATTCGCATTCACCGAGGAAATAGCCGAGATCGTGGTCACGGTGAACGAATAAAACGGCGCCGAACGTCTCTCGTCAGGCCGTGCTCTCTCCAATAATTCGCTTTCACCGAGGCAATAGCCGAGATCGTGGTCACGGTGAACGAATAAAACGGCGCCAAACGTGTCTCGTCAGGCCGTGCTCTCTCCAATAATTCGCTTTCACCTAGGCAATAGCCGAGATCGTGGTCACGGTGAACGAATAAAACGGCGCCGAACGTCTCTCGTCAGGCCGTGCTCTCTCCAATAATTCGCTTTCACCGAGGCAATAGCCGAGATCGTGGTCACGGTGAACGAATAAAACGGCGCCAAACGTCTCTCGTCAGGCCGTGCTCTCTCCAATAATTCGCTTTCACCGAGGCAATAGCCGAGATCGTGGTCACGGTGAACGAATAAAAGGGCGCCGAACGTCTCTCGTCAGGCCGTGCTCTCTCCAATAATTCGCTTTCACCGAGGCAATAGCCGAGATCGTGGTAACGGTGAACGAATAAAACGGCGCCAAACGTCTCTCGTCAGGCCGTGCTCTCTCCAATAATTCGCTTTCACCGAGGCAATAGCCGAGATCGTGGTCACGGTGAACGAATAAAACGGCGCCGAACGTCTCTCGTCAGGCCGTGCTCTCTCCAATAATTCGCTTTCACCGAGGCAATAGCCGAGATCGTGGTCACGGTGAACGAATAAAACGGCGCCGAACGTCTCTCGTCAGGCCGTGCTCTCTCCAATAATTCGCTTTCACCGAGGCAATAGCCGAGATCGTGGTCACGGTGAACGAATAAAACGGCGCCAAACGTCTCTCGTCAGGCCGTGCTCTCTCCAATAATTCGCTTTCACCGAGGCAATAGCCGAGATCGTGGTCACGGTGAACGAATAAAACGGCGCCGAACGTCTCTCGTCAGGCCGTGCTCTCTCCAATAATTCGCTTCCACCGAGGCAATAGCCGAGATCGTGGTCACGGTGAACGAATAAAACGGCGCCAAACGTCTCTCGTCAGGCCGTGCTCGCTCCAATAATTCGCTTTCACCGAGGCAATAGCCGAGATCGTGGTCACGGTGAACGAATAAAACGGCGCCGAACGTCTCTCGTCAGGCCGTGCTCTCTCCAATAATTCGCTTTCACCGAGGCAATAGCCGAGATCGTGGTCACGGTGAACGAATAAAACGGCGCCAAACGTCTCTCGTCAGGCCGTGCTCTCTCCAATAATTCGCTTTCACCGAGGCAATAGCCGAGATCGTGGTCACGGTGAACGAATAAAACGGCGCCGAACGTCTCTCGTCAGGCCGTGCTCTCTCCAATAATTCGCTTTCACCGAGGCAATAGCCGAGATCGTGGTCACGGTGAACGAATAAAACGGCGCCGAACGTCTCTCGTCAGGCCGTGCTCTCGCCAATAATTCGCTTTCACCGAGGCAATAGCCGAGATCGTGGTCACGGTGAACGAATAAAACGGCGCCAAACGTCTCTCGTCAGGCCGTGCTCTCTCCAATAATTCGCTTTCACCGAGGCAATAGCCGAGATCGTGGTCACGGTGAACGAATAAAACGGCGCCAAACGTCTCTCGTCAGGCCGTGCTCTCTCCAATAATTCGCTTTCACCGAGGCAATAGCCGAGATCGTGGTCACGGTGAACGAATAAAACGGCGCCGAACGTCTCTCGTCAGGCCGTGCTCTCTCCAATAATTCGCTTTCACCGAGGCAATAGCCGAGATCGCGGTCACGGTGAACGAATAAAACGGCGCCAAACGTCTCTCGTCAGGCCGTGCTCTCTCCAATAATTCGCTTTCACCGAGGCAATAGCCGAGATCGTGGTCACGGTGAACGAATAAAAGGGCGCCGAACGTCTCTCGTCAGGCCGTGCTCTCTCCAATAATTCGCTTTCACCGAGGCAATAGCCGAGATCGTGGTAACGGTGAACGAATAAAACGGCGCCAAACGTCTCTCGTCAGGCCGTGCTCTCTCCAATAATTCGCTTTCACCGAGGCAATAGCCGAGATCGTGGTCACGGTGAACGAATAAAACGGCGCCGAACGTCTCTCGTCAGGCCGTGCTCTCTCCAATAATTCGCTTTCACCGAGGCAATAGCCGAGATCGTGGTCACGGTGAACGAATAAAACGGCGCCGAACGTCTCTCGTCAGGCCGTGCTCTCGCCAATAATTCGCTTTCACCGAGGCAATAGCCGAGATCGTGGTCACGGTGAACGAATAAAACGGCGCCAAACGTCTCTCGTCAGGCCGTGCTCTCTCCAATAATTCGCTTTCACCGAGGCAATAGCCGAGATCGTGGTCACGGTGAACGAATAAAACGGCGCCAAACGTCTCTCGTCAGGCCGTGCTCTCTCCAATAATTCGCTTTCACCGAGGCAATAGCCGAGATCGTGGTCACGGTGAACGAATAAAACGGCGCCGAACGTCTCTCGTCAGGCCGTGCTCTCTCCAATAATTCGCTTTCACCGAGGCAATAGCCGAGATGGTGGTCACGGTGAACGAATAAAACGGCGCCGAACGTCTCTCGTCAGGCCGTGCTCTCTCCAATAATTCGCTTTCACCGAGGCAATAGCCGAGATCGTGGTCACGGTGAACGAATAAAACGGCGCCAACCGTCTCTCGTCAGGGTGTGCTCTCTCCAATAATTCGCTTTCGCCGAGGCAATAGCCGAGATCGTGGTCACGGTGAACGAATAAAACGGCGCCGAACGTCTCTCGTCAGGCCGTGC
This sequence comes from Ixodes scapularis, assembly GCF_016920785.2. Lineage (NCBI taxonomy): Eukaryota > Metazoa > Arthropoda > Arachnida > Ixodida > Ixodidae > Ixodes > Ixodes scapularis. The sequence goes on along the minus strand of NW_024610356.1, from coordinate 38,484 downwards.
TCTCTCCAATAATTCGCTTTCACCGAGGCAATAGCCGAGATCGTGGTCACGGTGAACGAATAAAACGGCGCCGAACGTCTCTTGTCAGGCCGTGCTCTCTCCAATAATTCGCTTTCACCGAGGCAATAGCCGAGATCGTGGTCACGGTGAACGAATAAAACGGCGCCGAACGTCTCTCGTCAGACCGTGCTCGCTCCAATAATTCGCTTTCACCGAGGCAATAGCCGAGATCGTGGTCACGGTGAACGAATAAAACCGCGCCGAACGTCTCTCGTCAGGCCGTGCTCGCTCCAATAATTCGCTTTCACCGAGGCAATAGCCGAGATCGTGGTCACGGTGAACGAATAAAACCGCGCCAAACGTCTCTCGTCAGGCCGTGCTCTCTCCAATAATTCGCTTTCACCGAGGCAATAGCCGAGATCGTGGTCACGGTGAACGAATAAAACCGCGCCGAACGTCTCTCGTCAGGCCGTGCTCGCTCCAATAATTCGCTTTCACCGAGGCAATAGCCGAGATCGTGGTCACGGTGAACGAATAAAACGGTGCCAAACGTCTCTCGTCAGGCCGTGCTCTCTCCAATAATTCGCTTTCACCGAGGCAATAGCCGAGATCGTGGTCACGGTGAACGAATAAAACGGCGGCGAACGTCTCTCGTCAGGCCGTGCTCTATCCAATAGTTCGCTTTCACCGAGGCAATAGCCGAGATCGTGGTCACGGTGAACGAATAAAACGGCGCCGAACGTCTCTCGTCAGGCCGTGCTCTCTCCAATAATTCGCTTTCACCGAGGCAATAGCCGACATCGTGGTCACGGTGAACGAATAAAACCGCGCCGAACGTCTCTCGTCAGGCCGTGCTCTCTCCAATAATTCGCTTTCACCGAGGCAATAGCCGAGATCGTGGTCACGGTGAACGAATAAAACGGCGCCGAACGTCTCTCGTCAGGCCGTGCTCTCTCCAATAATTCGCTTTCACCGAGGCAATAGCCGAGATCGTGGTCACGGTGAACGAATAAAACGGCGCCGAACGTCTCTCGTCAGGCCGTGCTCTCTCCAATAATTCGCTTTCACCGAGGCAATAGCCGAGATCGTGGTCACGGTGAACGAATAAAACCGCGCCGAACGTCTCTCGTCAGGCCGTGCTCTCTCCAATAATTCGCTTTCACCGAGGCAATAGCCGAGATCGTGGTCACGGTGAACGAATAAAACGGCGCCGAACGTCTCTCGTCAGGCCGTGCTCTCTCCAATAATTCGCTTTCACCGAGGCAATAGCCGAGATCGTGGTCACGGTGAACGAATAAAACGGCGCCAAACGTCTCTCGTCAGGCCGTGCTCTCTCCAATAATTCGCTTTCACCGAGGCAATAGCCGAGATCGTGGTCACGGTGAACGAATAAAACGGCGCCGAACGTCTCTCGTCAGGCCGTGCTCTCTCCAATAATTCGCTTTCACCGAGGCAATAGCCGAGATCGTGGTCACGGTGAACGAATAAAACGGCGCCAAACGTCTCTCGTCAGGCCGTGCTCTCTCCAATAATTCGCTTTCACCGAGGCAATAGCCGAGATCGTGGTCATGGTGAACGAATAAAACGGCGCCAAACGTCTCTCGTCAGGCCGTGCTCTCTCCAATAATTCGCTTTCACCGAGGCAATAGCCGAGATCGTGGTCACGGTGAACGAATAAAACGGCGCCGAACGTCTCTCGTCAGGCCGTGCTCTCTCCAATAATTCGCTTTCACCGAGGCAATAGCCGAGATCGTGGTCACGGTGAACGAATAAAACGGCGCCGAACGTCTCTCGTCAGGCCGTGCTCTCTCCAATAATTCGCTTTCACCGAGGCAATAGCCGAGATCGTGGTCACGGTGAACGAATAAAACGGCGCCAAACGTGTCTCGTCAGGCCGTGCTCTCTCCAATAATTCGCTTTCACCGAGGCAATAGCCGAGATCGTGGTCACGGTGAACGAATAAAACGGCGCCGAACGTCTCTCGTCAGGCCGTGCTCTCTCCAATAATTCGCTTTCACCGAGGCAATAGCCGAGATCGTGGTCACGGTGAACGAATAAAACGGCGCCAAACGTCTCTCGTCAGGCCGTGCTCTCTCCAATAATTCGCTTTCACCGAGGCAATAGCCGAGATCGTGGTCATGGTGAACGAATAAAAGGGCGCCGAACGTCTCTCGTCAGGCCGTGCTCTCTCCAATAATTCGCTTTCACCGAGGCAATAGCCGAGATCGTGGTCACGGTGAACGAATAAAACGGCGCCAAACGTCTCTCGTCAGGCCGTGCTCTCTCCAATAATTCGTTTTCACCGAGGCAATAGCCGAGATCGTGGTCACGGTGAACGAATAAAACGGCGCCGAACGTCTCTCGTCAGGCCGTGCTCTCTCCAATAATTCGCTTTCACCGAGGCAATAGCCGAGATCGTGGTCACGGTGAACGAATAAAACGGCGCCGAACGTCTCTCGTCAGGCCGTGCTCTCTCCAATAATTCGCTTTCACCGAGGCAATAGCCGAGATCGTGGTCACGGTGAACGAATAAAACGGCGCCAAACGTCTCTCGTCAGGCCGTGCTCTCTCCAATAATTCGCTTTCACCGAGGCAATAGCCGAGATCGTGGTCACGGTGAACGAATAAAACGGCGCCGAACGTCTCTCGTCAGGCCGTGCTCTCTCCAATAATTCGCTTTCACCGAGGCAATAGCCGAGATCGTGGTCACGGTGAACGAATAAAACGGCGCCAAACGTCTCTCGTCAGGCCGTGCTCGCTCCAATAATTCGCTTTCACCGAGGCAATAGCCGAGATCGTGGTCACGGTGAACGAATAAAACGGCGCCGAACGTCTCTCGTCAGGCCGTGCTCTCTCCAATAATTCGCTTTCACCGAGGCAATAGCCGAGATCGTGGTCACGGTGAACGAATAAAACGGCGCCAAACGTCTCTCGTCAGGCCGTGCTCTCTCCAATAATTCGCTTTCACCGAGGCAATAGCCGAGATCGTGGTCACGGTGAACGAATAAAACGGCGCCGAAAGTCTCTCGTCAGGCCGTGCTCTCTCCAATAATTCGCTTTCACCGAGGCAATAGCCGAGATCGTGGTCACGGTGAACGAATAAAACGGCGCCGACCGTCTCTCGTCAGGCCGTGCTCTCTCCAATAATTCGCTTTCACCGAGGCAATAGCCGAGATCGTGGTCACGGTGAACGAATAAAACGGCGCCAAACGTCTCTCGTCAGGCCGTGCTCTCTCCAATAATTCGCTTTCACCGAGGCAATAGCCGAGATCGTGGTCACGGTGAACGAATAAAACGGCGCCAAACGTCTCTCGTCAGGCCGTGCTCTCTCCAATAATTCGCTTTCACCGAGGCAATAGCCGAGATCGTGGTCACGGTGAACGAATAAAACGGCGCCGAACGTCTCTCGTCAGGCCGTGCTCTCTCCAATAATTCGCTTTCACCGAGGCAATAGCCGAGATCGTGGTCACGGTGAACGAATAAAACGGCGCCGAACGTCTCTCGTCAGGCCGTGCTCTCTCCAATAATTCGCTTTCACCGAGGCAATAGCCGAGATCGTGGTCACGGTGAACGAATAAAACGGCGCCAAACGTCTCTCGTCAGGGTGTGCTCTCTCCAATAATTCGCTTTCGCCGAGGCAATAGCCGAGATCGTGGTCACGGTGAACGAATAAAACGGCGCCGAACGTCTCTCGTCAGGCCGTGCTCTCTCCAATAATTCGCTTTCACCGAGGCAATAGCCGAGATCGTGGTCACGGTGAACGAATAAAACGGCGCCGAACGTCTCTTGTCAGGCCGTGCTCTCTCCAATAATTCGCTTTCACCGAGGCAATAGCCGAGATCGTGGTCACGGTGAACGAATAAAACGGCGCCGAACGTCTCTCGTCAGACCGTGCTCGCTCCAATAATTCCCCAGGTAGCACCGAGTTCTGGGCCAAAATTCGGCTTTTGTCTGGGAGTTTAGGGCATTAAAAAGCCCGAAAGAGCCAAAGTAGAGCCAAACCTGACCTTCTTTGGCAAGAATCTGGGTATTTTGGCCCTAATTCGCCAAACAAATGCCAAATTTAGGCTTCACTGCCTGGTAGTTCGGCTATCATCTGGCATATTTGGGCCTAAATCGCCTAACAAATGCCAGAGTTAGGCTTACTGCCCGGTAGTTCGGCTGATATTTGGCATTTTTGGGCCAAAATCGCCAAACAAATGCCAAAGTTAGGCTTCACTTTTTGATAGTTCGGCTGTCAACTGGCACCTTTGGGCCGAAATTGCCACAGATGTGCCAGAGTTAGGCTTAATTCCTTGTAGTTCGGCCGAGATCTGGCATCTTTGGGCCAGAATCGCCAAAGAAGTGCCAAAGTTAGGCTTCACTTTCCTATAGTTCGGCTCTCATCTGGCACCTTTGGGCCAAAACTGCCAGAGATGTGCCAGAGTTAGGCTTAATTCCTTGTAGTTCGGCCGAGATCTGGCATCTTTGGGCCAAAATCGCCAAAGAAGTGCCGAAGTTAGGCTTCACTTTCCTATAGTTCGGCTCTCATCTGGCACCTTTGGGCCAAAACTGCCAGAGATATGCCAGAGTTAGGCTTAATTCCTTAAATTTCGGCTGAGATCTGGCATTTTTGGGCCAAAATCGCCAAACAAGTGCCAAAGTTAGGCTTCATTTTCTAAAAGTTTGGCTCTCATCTGGCATCTTTGGGCCAATATCGCCACAAAAGTGCCAGAGTTTGGCTTACTTTTTAGTTCGGCTGAAATCTGGCGCTTTTGGGACAAAATCGCCAAACAAGTGCCAAAGTTATGCTTCACTTCCTGATTATTCGACTGCCACCAGGCATCCCTGGCCTTCAATTCCCGAGCCAAATATCTTTACTTCCACCGATCAGTGTGGGTCCCGTTGGTGCTCGCTCATTTATATTCGGGCATGGTTCGGGAATAGACGACCGATGAATGATTAGTAGGGCGCGGATGGTCTGCGATTAATTCAATACAAATTGAGCTTCATTCTGGCCGCAACGTTTTGTTTTATTTTGTGTCTTGTGATTCCTGCACCCCTAAAGTGGAAAAAATCACCGCGGCAATCCTTCAAGCTTGCGGCGGTTGGACCAGACAAGTTAATTTTGCTAGCACAGAATGCGCCGGATTCTAACGCTCGCGAGAAGACAGACGCGCACACAGCACCCCTGCAACAAACGCAGCAGGTCGTGGGCACGGCGGCCTCTCCTCAGTCGCCGTCCGCTGTTTTCGCGGTGCCACTCGCTGGCCTTACGGAAAATAGACAGACAGTTTCCTGTGGCCTCAAATTTTACTAATGTTCATCTTCCCGGGACGGGTACACAGGGCTGGGTGAATGAAAAAAGAAAAGACGCAGTACGCCGTCTTGGTCGATCACAACTTGGAGGAACACAACGCACGACTTTTTGCAATAGCACTAATCTCGACAAACGCTGTTTCTACTATTACAGAGGAGGCTGTATATTTAGCAGCAATATAGCGACGTCGAGACATGATTTTGCAACTACACTGACGTTGCGAGCGTTCGGTATGCTAACACTAACCACTTTTCTCGGGTGACGAACACGCGTGGAAATTCATCCTTCATACACGCCTTAAAATACGGTACGCACCAAGAATACCTTCAACTTGAGCACACATATGGAGTGCGAAATAAGAAATCCGGGCGCTGTTCGAGGACACAAATAATAAAAAAGAACCAGAGGTAAACAAATATAACGGCACGAGCGTTTCTGCCGTCTTGATGGTGCCGCCACGATATCGCCGCACGAGTAGATGGATCTTCTCTTCTAGGAAGTGCTGGTTTATCATCGCGACACACGACGAGAATTCACAACAATAGATCGCTCTCTACACGGAACGATGAGCTTCCACAACGCTACAGTTGAACGACGCCAACAACGTCGACATCAATTCAACAGCACGTATTTCAGCAGAGAGCAGGCGTATGGTGGCAAGCAGGAGCAAGAACCACAACCGGCATCCAACGCGCGCGGACGATGTTGAATCGGCCGAGCGGACCGAGCGCGCTCATCCCTATTGTAGTAGACCGCTTGACACACACAAAAGTAGAAATATTGACGCTTGTACGCGGTGCTCGAGGGCGAGTATTTTAGGATGTGCTCCTATCATTATATCGGCCGTTTGGAAATCGAATCGTTATTTGTCAAGCGTTCGAACGCCCATTAAAAAAATCCAACATGCCAGAGCACCCACGGCTGAGCTGGCGAGCTTGCTCTCGCCGTAGTGGGGTAAACGAAGGAACGTGCTGTCAATAAGACCATCATCTTCGAGGCAACCCAGAAGTTGATGAATGTCTAAAAAGTTTCATCTTGACGGCGGCTTTCCGGGAATTAGCAAATTCTGCGTAGCAAAGCCTTCAAGCTTGTCGTCTGCTAAACTCAACAAAACCGCTACCGACTCCGCGGTAACTCTAGGTAGCTCTTGTCTCCACCCTTGTCTCATTGAGCTCTACTACATTTTTTGTCTAGCAGAGTCACTTTTGACCACAAAATATATTTATAAGAAGTGTAAGGGCCGCCAGTTTTAATGTTGATGCACAATCTATTTGACAGGCTTCCCGAAAAACAGCCAAAAAGTTGGCAATCTCTGAGAAAAAGGTGACACGCTGTCATTCACTGCCACGTAGCGGCGCTCCTGTCGCAGCCCCACCCAACCATGCGATCATGCCGACCACAGTGATGCCGACCATGCACCCATGCACCCAACCCGTTTGGTCAGACGAGAGCATTGGTCTGACTGGCCTCGGTTGCCTCTGTTATTCGGTATCCGTGTGATAACGTCGGTTGATACTACATTTCCTGGGTCTTTCGAGGTTAATTCACGCCCGGACCTTCGTGTTTTTTTTTTTTGTTTTTTTTTTTTTTCACTAAGAAAACAACTCGGAAAAATGGCTGCGTCTATCGCGGTTTCCGGATCGTGAACCGTTGTTTTTGTCGGTTGCGGACTAAAATACCGTGAATTTCGATCTTCTTGTGTTCGTGTCAGAAGTTCAAGCATAAACCTCTGCATACATTCCAAAGACGCATTGGGGAAAGACTCCCAATTTGAAGACGGTTTCGTCATTTAAAGAAAACAAGCGGTGATGTTATTTCGTGTGTTCTTTACGTGTGTGACAACCTCGGTCCCTTGTGTGTGCGTGCCATTTCGGAGCTTTACGTGTGTGACAACCTCGGTCCCTTGTGTGTGCGTGCCATTTCGGAGAGTAAGAATTTCAAGACATCGTTTCCGATCAGCTGATCAGCGCGGATTCGTGTGTGTAAACTTTGGAGATTTACATGTGAACGTGCGGTAGATATTAGGGCGGCTGTTTTACAGTACCTGCTGCAGCTTCGCGGCAAGTGTACGAGTTCACTTAATTTGTGTGCTCCAGTGCCTGATACATAAACATGCTTGTTGACGTGTTTATATGAGCACGTTAATTAAAATTCGCTTTATGTTAACTCTTTTCTTAACGTTGCAGTTGTAAAAACAAATTTGTGATAATGTTGTTTTATTGAACTCACGACCCCCCCCCCCCCCTTTCCCTCCCCCGTGTGTGTGCGAGCACGCATGTGTGTTGTGTACGTGTATGCACTCGTGTGTGCATGTACGTTTCGTGTGAAAATCTTCCTTTGTTTTGTTTGTAGTAATGAAGGAACCGCAGGCCTCGGGTACGGGCCAATGGCCTTTTTGTGGTGTCGCAGCCCTTTAGGCTGAATAAAGATTATTATTATTATTTCAAACCAAAATAAAAGCATATTTAGCTACCTGACTGAGCTGTAAGCAGTGAGAGAGTGCAGGCGAGCTGGTAATTAATAGACATCTTGTGAACCCTGAGATGAGGAACGATAAAACGAGATTTTGTTGTGTTCGTCCGTTTTTTTATTGTTCCCCGTCTCGGGGTTTACAAAATGTCTCACTGAGCCCCTGAGAATGCGATGTAGGAAAGCTGGAGTGCAAAGACCACTGTGGAAACTTCACTGCCCAGCTGCTAAGCTTCCTTGTTGTTGCTCTTCTGTGCGAGACACCAATCGAAAATTAGAGATGACTGAGAAGGTGGGAGTAGAAAACAAAACTAGGGTCTTGTGATCACCAACTACATGTATTTTCAGCCTTTGTGCTTTGCATTCAGGTAGCGATTTTTTTCATTAAAAAATTAATTAACTTTGCACAGTACTCGTCTACAGTAACTTAGACTGCCCGAAGTTTTGTTGTGGCAACGTGTAAAAAGTAGAAAACATATTTTGTTTGTTGTCCTGTGACAAATATGTGGGAGTATTTATCGAGAACTGGATACAGTGCTAACAGCGCATGCAAGGCCTTGCTTGTGGATGCTGGTCATAGACGAATATGAGAGACATCGACTATGACATAAATCCCATCTTACTTTAATATCGCACGAGCAAAATATCGCACTCGGAAGCTCATCCCAAAGCAAGGCGCCTACGCTCCTATCCGTCGCATTCTACGGTCTACGAAGCAAAGAAATGTAAGCGTGCATACTTACAATCATGTGACTGCAGCAGAATCTATTTGCAGTCCATCACTGGACGTTAGAGGAGTTTCTGACGAGCATGTTCGCTTCTGGACTGAATCACAAACTCTGTCAGCACCCCATATTAGTTAAAAGTTTCTGCTTTAACTGCTTGAACTGCACTGATTACTGAGGGCTGGGCCGGAGGACATCTAACAGCACTTTAAATATTCTTGTCAGGAGCTCACAGGGCCCTCTACTGGTGACCTCCTGTGGAGTAGTTCTTTAATAAAATTGATGCATTCAGAGTTTATATAAACACCCAGATCTATTTTTTAAGCTTGTTATTGACTGTTTCTAATACATAACATGCAGCACCATTTCAAGCTGAATAATCGAGTGGTACTAGTATGCAGCGTATCTCATTGCGGGTTATGAGGTTCAACTGCTGTGCACTTGTAACAGCGGGTCCATTAACAGGTGCAATCAGATCCAGTAGTAATAACTAGTGATGGGACGAATCACCGGAGATTCGGATTCGGACAGAGTCGGAAATTTCCAAACTCCCTGCGACGAATATTCGGCAGATTCGGAGATTCGTCAGGTTCGTCGGCGGTTCCAGACGGCAGCGTGAACCTTGTCGTAAACCTCGCAAACGCGGTCAGTTGTGTGTTTTTTAGGTATTACTGCGTATAATTAGATTTCGTCTTGTTTATTTCAACGTATAGTATGTACTGTACTGTCATTCTAAACCCTGGCACTCGCCCAGGTCGAGCTGAGCTGATCGGTGTGGTTGTCGTAGGCCCAACCAATGCATGGTCTGGGTTTCTGTGCGGTTTCGTGGTGATCGGTATGATCGGTAAAATGTAGCGAATTGCTGTGCATAATGTGGCACAACGCACAATAAATATATTCCGGCAAGGAAATGATTCGTCTCCTTCTCTAGAGCTGCGTATGTCTGTACCTGTAAGGCGCGAGAGGGAGATGAGTGTTGCTCGTCACAACTTCGACCCGGCACCGGTGGCGAAGAAAAACTTCACACTGTCGTTTCTCCGTTCTTGGCAGAAAGTTGTGTTCGTGAACTTTATTTGGTGAAAAAGAAACACAACACAGGGGTGTCCAGCGCAACTTTATTGTTCAGAAACAAACACTAACTAAACCGGGTATCATTAACCAGAAAGGTACAAATGCAGTACAGGAGACCAATAGTTTAAGGAATTCAAGATTGTTTCTCGTGTTCTGAAAACAATACCTCAGTGGACACACAATGAAGATAATCGAATCGAACATACTCACTTGGGCGGTGTGTGCCACCATGACCGTAATTATGGGCACGAAATGTGTCTGTACCGAACAGCCCGTATGGTATTGATTTCTTTTGGCGATGAAAACATGCGCTTGTATTTCCACGCGCACCAAGCATGCCTATTTTGGTCGTAATCCGGAACCGAAACCAATTTTCCCGCAATGTCTGGCTACCATTCTCGACAAACATCCAATAACATAAACAAAGCGGAAGATTTTATTTATTACTATGATATTGTATTACAATATTTTTTGTGCACTTTCTAGAATTTAGTGAATTTAATACCACAATAAGCTGAAACTCCCATCAAGTGATCTGGCCAACCATGGCAACGCTCCGAATCTTTTCGAACTTTTCCGAATCGCTTGAGATTCGGCTACTATTCCAAATCTTTCCGAATCTTCGGATTCGGCTCCGAATCTCGATTGGGATAAATATTCGTCTCAACACTAGTAATAACCAAGTAAAAGGTTACTCGCAAGGCTGTCATTGTAGTTTCTGCTGAGTTGACGAGACAGAAAAAACTTTGAACTAATATGAAAAAAAAAAAAAAACGACGATGATTGAAAAGATGTCTTCTCCAAAATCGAGGTGAAGCCCGGAGCAGGATGCTTAGACAAGGGAATGTCGCACTGTTAGTTCTGCAAGCGACACTGCATGTGTTCAAGCTCTGAAGTTGCAGTGTTTGGACAGGCTGGATGGATAGTAATGGCTATATACCCTTTGTAACGGGCGGTAGCTTGCACCACCTAGCCTAAGTCTAAAAAGACGAACACATTATTCCTTCCAACCTTCTAAGCAAATTTTCGCCCCTTAGCTATCACCAGGAAGTATGGGATATCCCCAGGATCACCTTAGAGGGATCGGGTAAAATATAAAAACATCACACCTGCCTTTTTCCCCCAGCGAAGGAGTCACCAATTTTCCTCTGGAGAAACCTTGTTGGCGTTGCCCCAGCACCAGACCCACTGGGGGACAGGGCTGAGACTTTGGGCCGGAGCCACGCGGGAGGGAGTCCCAATTTTTCTCTGTCCCACCTGACTCCAGCTGTGCTAGTTAGTTGTGCATCATCCAATATTCCCTAGATAATTTCCACCAGTCTTCTAATCGCCTCTTTGTGAGTGTAATCCTTTTCCTCCTCCGTCCTTCCATTGTCGCCAGCTGTGACAAAGTTGCCAACAGACTACTACCCTTTGGCATGAAGACATGCGAGTTCAGGCAAAAGTGCTGGACGATGATGAAGTCTTCGGGCAATAATGATTCCCAAAAGTAGAAAGAACTTTCTGCAGCGACGTATCTTGAGTGTTGGCAGATTCGACCATGTTTAAAAGCAAGGACTTTGGAGCAACTGCAGGAAATGGCTTGCTAGTTGTCCGAAAAAACTATTCTTGAAAGCACTCAACTTGGAAATGAGAAAAACTTTTAACAGTAACTGTTTACTTCACACTGTGAGAAGTATATGAACCGAGTCGGTGTGGTTGAGAATGGCCCACATGATGAAGAAAAGGAAGTCTAACAGTCTTGATCAGAAAGAGGAGGCATGAGTTGTCCGGTGCCGTTACCAAAGCAAAATGTTGAACACCATTTCAACATCACAACTCCTATCACAAATGCAAATCATGCAATCACCGATAGGCCTCCTGCGCTGAAGCTTTGAACAAACTGTGGTGCCCTCATTTTGGGTAGTACAAGCTCATCTGATTGCACCTAGCATTACTTATGGAACGTTGGCTGAGCTTTTTTCTTTCTGTGTGGTGTTGAAAAACAGAAAAATACTTTGGGACGTCCGAAATCGGATAGATTCAACGTCGCAAGATAATCGAAAGTGTCAGATTCATGCCACCACTGCTTGGGTACGGGTTTCATATCTGGGTTGCGACGTTGCCCATCTGGCGTCACAACAGTTTTATTACTCTTTTTGTTTTCATTTATACTTTGGAACGCATAAAACGCGTCTCTTGGCTCACGCTTCTATCATCTTAGCTTTGACCCGTGCTTCAACGGCATTCAAACTTTTTTGTTTGTTCGTATTTTCCTCGTGACCTCGCATTTTGCAACAGAGCAGACACACTTTACGTGCCCAACAGTTTGAGACGGTCAAGTTTATTGTACTACACAAAGCAAATACTAATCAAGTCCCTTTTTGCAGTGCCCCCTGGGCAACGTAGGAAGCCTATACGTGCTTCCCTGACACCCCAGAATGGCCGAGCAATGTAGCAATTTAACAATGCCCATGAAAAGACGCACAAAATTCCAGAGAAGGAAAGTTCAGCTCCCACACAGATCTACAAATATCCAGGCAAAATATATGACATGCAAAGGATTCCTGTGGGCCACTTGAATCACTTCAAAGGGGCTAACAGGAAGATAAGCATGCTGCAGTAGGAAGGGCTAAGGCAGTGTAACAGTAAGTGTAACAGTGGGAAGCATGAGGTTCGAGCATAATGTGTCCACAAAAACATGCAGAAGGAATGTTCGACTGCAGAAAAGACCTACAAATATCAAAATAAAGGATATAGCATGCAAAGGATTTCTGGGGGCCACTTACTATCATTTCAAGAGGGCAGACGGGAAGATGAGTGTGCTGCAGCAGGCAGAAGAAGGAACAATTGGGCAGTGTTTGTTGCAGCCGGCAGTTACCACCGTGTGCCTGGTTGGACTCTAGGGGGCACATCAATCGCCTTTCCTATATAAAGCAGTGAAGTGCTGCTGGTCACTGACTTTTAGGTTGCAGGTCAAACCAGCCCGCATGTTAAGTTTTATTAAACATGTTTTCTTAATCGCAACACCTCCACGACAACAAAGACAAACATAAGTAACCAACTTGGTGTTTTTTTCGTCAAGCAAGCGGCGACTTAGAAGCACCGCCATGCCGAAATTGGAAGCATTTGCGGGCAAGGACGGCGATGAATGGGAGGAACTTGTCGAGGCCCTAGAAAAACACCTCATCGCTCACGACGTATCGGCAGCCAAACAATGTGCGGTGTTCTTGAGCTCCTATGGAAGGCCAACTTACTCGCTGCTTCGGAGACTGCTGGCTCCAAAAGGCCAAGAGAAGCCCTGCTCGGCGAAAGTTTGGAGCAGCTCACAGGCCACTACTCCCCAAGACTGTTCATGATTGTGCAGCGCTACCATTTCTACTGCCGGGCACAAAAAGACGAAGCGATGAAGGATTTAGTCATGCGGAAGCTGACTGCGGAAACTGACTGTGGAAGCCGGCTGACCCTTGTGCCTTCCAGACAAGAATTGTACAACAATCTTAGAGACCGACTTGTCCAAGGTCTTCGAGACTATGTAATGCGAAAGCATCCGCTTGAAGATCCAGAACTGATGTTGGACCGTGCTGTCAAGATCGTTGCCAGTATGGAGGCTGCTGCCGAGGGGGCAAGGCAGATGACTGGCCAGAAGTAGAAAAGAGCCATACACCAGGTATCAAAGTCCGACGAGACAGTCGGCGACTGTAATCGGTGCAGTGGGCGGCACCCCAAGTCGTCGTGCAGCTTCCGCAATTACCGTTAATTCTCATGCCAGAAGGGACATTCGGCAAGATGTCCATCTAAGCAAGGTAGGGATGGGAGTCCGAAAGACCCATCGCACAAGATAGAATGGGTCTTCCAAAACAGATCACACTAAGATTTTGCTGTCCACTGTGTTTCCACACGTTATTGCTATTCTCAGTAGCATGAATGGCCACAAAGATCTTGCTTACGCTTCAAAACAGATTACTGGCCCTGGGATTTTGACTCCATTGTGCTTCCACACATTATTGCTATTCTTAGTAGCGTGAATGGCCACAAAGGTCTTGCTCATGCTTCAAAACAGATTACTGGCACCAAGATTATGGTCTCCACTGTGCTAACACACGTTACTGTTATTCCCAGAGTGGCCTCAGTCGTGAACTTGGCCACTTATTCTCTAAAACAGAGCACTGGCAGTCCTGACACACATTCTTGTTATTGTCAGAGTGGCCTCGGTCCTATGACTGTCCACAGGCGCCCCCTTTATGCTTCGAAACAGATCACTGGCGCTAAGATTTTGCTGCCCTCTGTGCTTGCACACGTTGCAGCTATTCTCAGAGTTGCCTCAACCATGTGAATAGCTACAGAAGGCTGTTTATACTTCAAAACAGATCACTGGCAGTGAGAGGTCGCTGCCTACAGTGCTGGCACACGTTATTGCGCTTCTCAGCGTGACCTCGGTTGTGTGAACGGCAAGACATCCCATTTATGCTTCGAAACAGATCCCTGGCAGTGAAAGCTTGCTGCCAACAGTGCTGATACACGTTAATGTTATTATCAGAGTGGCCTCGGTCGTGTGAATGGCCACAGGTGCCCCGTTTATTATGCCCGTGTCCCACTAGAGAGACAGACAGAAACAAACGACAGCGACAAGCCTCAAACCAGAGCCTTTGGCAATTTGAGAGGCTTTGTAGAATAAAGGATGCTATGCTTAAACACGAGTATCTTGCACGCGAGGGTATCTTTGGCAGACTTGCAATCGCTCGTGCTTGCTTCACGAGCACCGAACGACTAAACGCCTGCCAAAGGTACCATCGCGAGCATGCTCCATGGATTTGAGGCTTGTCGCTGTCTTTTGTTTCTGTCTGTCGCTCTAGTGGGACACGAGCATTATACTTCGAAACAGAGCACTGGCACTGGGATTATGTTCTCCACTGTGCTAACACACGTTACTGTTATTCCCAGAGTGGCCTCAGTCGTGAACTTGGCCACTTACTCTCTAAAGCAGAGCACTGGCAATGATCTGTTGTGGCATTTCCCTCAGCCAGAAAAGAGCTTGTTTGCAATCAAAATCTGATTGGTTGCATAGCGAAGATGTTTGGAGAGCTCGAAGCCACTATGGCATCTGATGTCTCTGCTATACATGGGCTGCTAACTTTTGTTTTGGCAAGCTTGATTTTTGATACTGCTGATTCATGGCACAATGGAATATATGAATTAGCTTAGACATTATTGCAACAAAAAGAAAAGCTTGTTTGGTGGCTGGCATATCGAAAAGTCATGAACAATGCTATAAGGCAGGGGTGGCCAGGCTGACCCGGCCTAAGAGCCACAAACAAAACCACAAAACTTCCGAGAGCCGTAGGGGGGGGGGGGGGGGGGGGGGGCGGAAGTGGGAAGGGGAGGGGGGGGGGCACAGCTACAAACTTTTGTTTAGAGCAATAAACGAAACTTAAAGTACTTTCAATCTATCCCAGTCAAAAGCAGTCCAACATGTATGTTAGGTAGCAGTAGCACAAGACTACCAAACCGCAACCTGTCTTTCGATTTAAAACGCTTTCTATTTCTTTTTTTGGGGAAGTGCTCGTGTGACCGGGAGGGAGGGGGGGGGTGGAGGAGTAGGGAAGGGAGCCGCAGGCCGCACTTTAACACACAAAGAGCTGCATGCGGCTCTTAGAGCCGCAGCTTGGCCACCCCTGCTATAGGGTAACGAGGCAGAGAAGCATGACAACATGAGACACGGGAGGTCAGTCGTGAACAAAAACGACAACCCGATTTTACAGCATATGAGTGGTCCTTAAAAGGACCGTTTTGTGTTCCGAGATGTTGCACGCTCTTTCTTTAACGTTGGCGTTACTCTTCGTGAAGGGGCTCAACACCAGACAGGTCACTCTCGGATGGGATGTCCTCTCCATCCAGCTGGATGACGAAGGGCTGGATATGAGCACTTGTGGCACCGCGTCGTCTGAACATTTTCTCAACGTCAATAACATGCATCACAGCATTAATGCAGTTGTCATTGGTGACCTTGCCAACTTCTTCGTTGAGGAGTGTCCCCACGTCGACAATCTCGAACGTCATGTTTCAGGTAGCAACGCCGTTCTTGATCTGGGCCCATATGACTTCAGTGGGATTGAACTCGCCGTGGTGAGGCGGAAGCCTGACCACACTGGAGTTAGTCGTCTCGGCAGCAGTGACCAAACAATACTTTAGGTATCGTGGCTTCACCAATGCCACAATGTCGACGAGCTGCTTCTTCAGCATCTTGGGGTCTTAAAACATTATTTTAGATGTTAGCCACTGTTGGATGTCGTCCTCGTGGGTACTCATCGTCGGCACCGATTCCAACCACGGGGAATAGTAGAAGCATTGTCCACGACCATAACACTTCCCGTCGGCAATTTGTCGAGGACACTGTCAAACAACTTCTCGAAGCGGGTGCCGTCCATTTCCTCATGGTAATCGTCAGTCTTTTGGCCATGGAACACGTCTAGACAGTTGTCGAGGAAGCCGTCCTCACGGCCAATGGGCGACAAAAAGGCGTTGGCGCATTCCCGATGGCTGCTTGAAGCCCGTTGAGAGACCACGAATGAAGTCGTTGTGAGACGAGGCCGCCGTCGTGTCTACCCACACCCTTGAGACAGCGTGTTTTGCGGTCACTCACGTCTCGTCCAGGTAGAAGATCTTCCGACCATCTTGTTGGTGACGTGTGATCTCATGCAGGTACCTCTGCTGCCAGGCGACGATGTCCTCTCGTTCAATGAGCTGCGAGTTTCGTTCCCTCTTGTCATGCTCGAATCCGATGACGCAGAGAAAAAGAAAGCGACGCACAGTCCAAGCCTTCGTTGAGAGGCGTTCAGTGCTCGCGCAGAATACGGTCTTTATCTTTTTGACTGTGGGGCCGTTGTTCCGTTGAAAAAAATGGTGAACGCACAATCTCAGCACACACAGCGTGAAGTCACCATACTTGAGTTTGCGCCGCCTCTTGCCTTCACTTGCTGGGCACTTCTGAGAGAGTGTCACAATTGTTCCTCGGTTGCTTTCACCTCCTTCCTAATCTCAAGGATAGTCTGTACAACACCGCCAAACAGTTTGCTGACTTCAAATGCAGGACTCTTCCACAGCCCATTGAGGCCGGCCTTGGGGGGCAGTATCTGTCGCTCCTGAACAATGTGTTCATTATCAGCTGCTGTGCAACTCCATTGAGGACATCGCTGCTCTTACATTTCCTGTAGAGGCCCCTTGGTGTAGACGGCGAGGCTGCACCAGACTCTCTTGATGACGAAGAGGAATCGCATTCTGCTGTCACCACGTTGGAATTCATAACGGAAAACAAAGGCCACCTTCGGATTTGTCAAAACCCCAAACGCAGGGATTTTTTATCTCTTTAGTAACAAACAATTTTCGTTGCCTCTAAAGCCTTCTTTTTACTTCAGCCTTGCGGAGCGAGTCTAAAATACATCATTTGCCTTGGCTATGTGGAGGAAGCCGCCGGCCGCGACAAGGTCTGTAGCTAATAGTAGAACCTCGTTGATACGTTTTTCAGGGGACCGCATAAACAAAAAAAAAAAAAGAAGTATTATCCGGGACCCGATAACGCCGTTGGTGGGGCTACAAATGTGACGGGAAGCAACGCTCACACTGTGATTTACTCCAGAATGACTTTTGGGGGTTCGGAGAACTACCATGTTAGTTACCATATAGCTGGGCATTCTTTTTCGGAACCGTTGTTTATAACTAGCCGTCCACCTATACCGTATCTACCCGATTAAAGCGCGACCACGATCGCTACCTCGAGGGGCAACTTTTCATACTGTTCAGTGGGGAAAATAGGACCACTAATGTCGCGTGAGGCTAATAGAGAAATAAAACGGTACCTTTAGTTTACTAGAAATCGTTTTTAGCACGATTTCTGACAACTGCACTTATTCACGTCGAGCAGCGACCAAGTTTTCTCAGCTCCTGCTCCACTCCCGAAGTCGAAACGGGCGTCGCACTGAGCCTGTCGCGTTGCCATCAGTTCCATCAAAACGTCCGACAGGAACGGAATTCGTTAAGATCCAATAATTAAAACACGCGCTAGAGACTGGCCCGTTAAAACTTTGAAATCTTTGAGCTGGTTTAACTATCATATCCTCAACGGACTCCGATCGTGCCATTGGCCATTGCTCGCTCAACTCGCACGCAAGCCGCTATGGATTCGAACGGATAGGGATTTGGAATCGACTAGATAGTTTGAAGAATCCAGCTGAGAGGCCGAGAGGCCCGAGAGGCCCGAGAGGCATAGAGAGGCATACGTTGCCAACAGAAGAGTGAAAATCCGCCGCGCGCAGCGAAGGAGCGCGGGTTTGGTAGCGCCGAGGGACAGATTTTGGACGTAACAACCGGGAAATCAAACGTAACAGACGGAAAACTAATACATGTATCTCTATGGGAGGTAAACGGAACCGGCGCTCGTGAACGAAAGAGCCGGGAAAACGTATCAACGAGGTTCTACTTACCTATCTATTGGAGCAGATGAAGGGACGTTATCAGCTAACTATTTTCTTGACTACGAAGGAGTTTGAAGTGGGCGGCATCATGCTTGTGGGAGGAGCCTTTACTATCTTCTTGACTTGTAACCAACTATAGTCAACCCCATCCAGGACGTCAAAATGAACGATATCACCACTGGTGCAGAAGAGGGGTTACAACGAATCCCATCTTGTAAGGCAGCATGACACACTGGACAGCATTCTCGAAAGCTGCAAGTGGCCACCCTTGCGTGGCGGACTGCACCGAATCAGCCCTTAGTGTTCCGACTGAAGATGACGGCACAGGCAACCGAAAAAAGTCTCTTGTGTGCTGCAGAGCGGCTGTTTCGCAGGTATCTACAGTGACTTTAACAATCATCACTGGGGAGTCGTTCAAAAGAAAACAGTCTCCTTCTTTCGGCATGCGTCGAGCGGAGCACACCTCGCTAGTGGGAACAACATGCTCCGAAAGCCTCCTGCTGATCTGAGCAAGTGGATTGTTTGGAGACCTCACCATACCCTTAATCTTGCCGAGGTAACTTTCAAAACCAAATGCGCTGAACGCATCTAAGGGGCCATGAATAAGGCACTCTTCTCCCAAGTGACTCACTGTATGGATGTTGTAGGACAGCTGCTCAGCTCCATAGACCCTCCCAAACTCTCGCACAAAGTACTGAAGAAGTTCTTTTGCATAGCTATTGTAAGGAATATGCAAAGTTGGTGATATAAGAATTTTCATAGCCACATGAAGAACGAGGAAATGCTTGTAAAGCTCCTTCGGAAGGATTCCCTTAAGGACAACTGGCCCGACATAAAGGAGAAAAGCTCTGAATTCTGTGGCCTTCCATCGGTCCAGCTCCTCGACACCCCGAGGCTTCCGCTGGAAGTGCTGCGGAAAGTGTGGTGCACAGCTGCGAAGCCTACTGCTCAGCTCCTGCTTCTGAGCTCGTGTCAAACGTCCGCGACCACAAATCCAATTCCTCAGCATACGGCGCATGATGCCAAGGCAAACTAAATGCATGTAGTCCAAAGGAAAGAGGCTCACCATGTCTAAATTGAGGGAGGTAAATGGTGTTGTGCCGGTGTGGTGCGCCTGGTCGTCTTGCGATCGAAATGACCCGTCAGTCCGCAGTGGTGCATCCAGCTCGGGGAAGGTCACTCTTCGCTCTACGAAGAGGCCCTTTGTTGAGCACCGCTCACAACCGTTGTATCCGTTGTGCGACTTGATTCTTTTTACAAAGCTGCGTGCAGGAGCGTCGCACACCACAGCCGTCAGTCGCACGTCACTGTGTCTTCCCTTGTGAAAGAGACCATCCTGGATGAGGTCCTGCATCTCCAAGAGGAATGGTCCCAGAAATGCCTCAAGGTCGGGCGGCTTTCCACTGCCACAGAAGAGGCTCACGATGAATGGCGTCGAGTCAGCACTGTTCGTCACCCTGCAAAGGATGGGCCAAAAGCCCACACTCGAACTCTTGAAAAGAGGCAGGCCGTCGACGTTTGCTTGGAGGGTTATCTCTGACGGGGCAGCTTCTTGACTGAGTGCCTCGATGATGCCCTTCTTCAGTCCGAAGTGAACGAACGTGTTGTCCTGCTGGAGGAGTGCTCTCCGCTCGGTACCTAAAATCGTCCGCGCATCTTTCGGCACATCATGCCCTAGCTTCCGGAGTACGGCGGCGAAAGCGTTTACAGTACCGTGGGACAATCCACGCTGTCGTGCAACCGCCGCTAGCTCCTCGGTGGCCGAGGGCACAGGTTCCGGCAGGAACGCAGCCGCAACGCCGGCACCTGACGTACTTGGCACGCTTCCCGTGTGGTCGAAATGCTGCTCGCAATCGTCACCACTGTAGCTGTCGCTTTCCTCCGTGCTGCTGACGTCTGAAGCGGTGACATCGCTGATGCTCGCGACGCTACTGCTGGCGTCGGAGCTGGAAGATGTTCCACGGGAACAAGCAAAAATTGGGGGCTTCGAAACCGACTCAGGAGCGATCGAAGCGGAGACGATTTCTTCAACAATCTCTTCGTATTCTTTTCTGAGAGTTCGCGCTCTCTTCCACCTGGAAGCCATCGAAAAACTCGAAACGTGAAAGAAAGCTAAGCGTTCACGAAACGTTACTCCGATTAAATCGAGGATCTGAGTCGAGCACGGCTCAAGGAAAGACTGACCAAAAAAAGCAAAATGTAGGCAGAGCGAGGCTCACGGGCTCACGAAAGAGCGTGTCGGACAGGAACCCCCTTGCCACTCTCGTCGCCAACCTCAAGTCCCCCCCCCCCCTTTTTTTTTTTTTTAAGCAAATATTCCGGTAGTTATTCTCCCTGTTTCTTCCTCACCCCCTCCTCTTTCTCTCATCCTCCTCTCCTTCCTTCTTTCCTCCTCTCGAATCCTCTTCTCACTCCTTGTTTTCCCCTCCTCCTCGAGCGTGGTACAATGCCAGATGAATCTTTACCCCGAGGCTCTAGCTGTTCCAAAAGTGACTCGATCATACCCCAGACTAATAGCCGCATAGATGAATAGCTTCTACCCCTGGCAGATGCCGAGCGCTTGGCCCAGTTGGCCCCCGTGAGCGATCGGTCACGGTGGCACGCACTGAAGAACAAATCGAGAGTAAAGCTCCCAGCGCCACTGCTTTCGGAGCCTCTGCCCTCAATTTTTAATCATTTAGAAAGTGAAGACGCATAAGGGACGATACAGACAGGACCATCTTTCAACTTCAACAACATTTATTAGAAAGGGCAAAAAGAACTCAAACGCATAAACAAGACGGGCAACGAGTTCGCCCCAGACAGCCTGAGCAACTCCCCGGCTCCAACACTATCGCAAAGGGAGCCGACCACCCGAACAACAACAACCCGAAGGTCAACAGACAAGGCGACTTCCAAAACGCTAAAACCTAATCTCCATTTCTTACTTCCAGGCAAACGGTTCACGGTTTTCTCCCCCCCACCCCCTCCAAATTTACAAAGCCCCCCTCACACTAGCAAAAACTCTTTCATCCGATCACTGATAAACAAGGACGGCTGGCTCACACAATCCCCCCGCTCGCGAATGCACAAAGTGACCGACGTAGAGTTCGCGCTTTTCACTTTTTCGTGTTTCCTCCTCTCCTGCCCTCCTTTCATCCCTTCACCGCCTTCCGCCACCTGTTTGCCGCCTTCCTCCGAGGGGCCAACAAGGAGAGTGGATTAGGAGACGCCTTCGTTAATCCGGCTTAACCCACCGAAGAGGGGGCCTGTGCTTGACTAAAAATTATTTCGCTAATCGAAAAAAAAAAAAGAAAAAAAAAAAAAAAAAACGCCGCGGGCAGCGATTGAATGTGTTTTGCCGGATGCGCAACGCTACGTACACCTTGAACAAGCTTGTATGCATTGGGCTAGCATTTTTCGAAGCACGGCAGGTTTAGTGTATATAATATTTATAAGAACGCCGTTGTCTTCACTGCTTGGCTTTCAAATTTTTAGCGCTGCAAACAATCGTAATCAAAATCTTTTTATGATTGAAGACCCCTCGTCGTGCGACGAACCCAAGATTATGCTTACGTGAAACATGATTTCGCGCAGGAGCGGCTCAAATCACCGTAAACTTTTTTTTTTTTTTTTTTGCAACGCGGATTTTGTTTTACTGTTTAGCTGAGGTACCACTGGCAGTACACGAATCGCATACATAGAAGGTATATACCGTTCTATATTCCATCTGAAAAGTCATATAGCTGGTTGAGTGAATTCAATTCTATCGCATTAGTTGAGGCTCAATTTGTTGAATCGAACTTTAACAAAGCCACACGCACCCATTCTCCCTATTCCTGTTTACCCAGCCATAGTCGTTCCCTCACGATGCAATACGAGTACAAGTAACGGCAGTTTATGCAATGTTGACGTTACACAGCCGTGATCGTACGGTTTTTAAAAGCGCTATAGAACGAGCACAAGCGTCGCTACAATTTCCGTACACTGATTGATTTCTGTTTCCCCGCCGTGACGTCACACAAGAAAAGGGATTTTGTTCTGTCTGTGGAATTAAAAAACACAGAAATCAAAATATAATCACGGCTATAAAACAAAGCGAAACAGATCTCTGCAGCCAATGCTCAACCGTTCGCGAGGTGACCAGGCAAAAGCATATTCGCGATGGATGGATGGATGGATGAATACGGCTGAGCCCTTTGGATCGGGCGGTAGAGTATCAAGTGCTCAGCCGTCTCGTCCTCCTCTCCACAAGCAGTGCACACTGTATCAATTTCCTGGTACTTCACTCTGTATGTTCTGGTTCGCGGAACACCCGTTCTTGCCTCAAACAGCAATGAGCTTCCCCTAGAATTGTCATAAATGCTTTCTTTGGCAATAACTCTTTTGTTTAATCTATAGCTTTCCAGAGCCGTCTTTGTCTGCATTCCCTCTAGCCACCAATCTCTTTCTGTGGCCTTAACTTTCTTCTTAACTGAGACTTGCTCTTCCGTATCTTCGCTATAGCCCAAAAACTTTCCTCTTAATTTTCTAGTGCGCTGTCTCCACTTTGTGTCTACACTCCTCATGTATAAATAGCTGAAAACCTTTCGTGCCCATTGCTCCCCGCCCATTTGCCTCAACCTATCCTCAAATTCTACCTTGCTCACCGCTTCCCTGCTCTCAAATGATGCCCATCCCATGTCTCCTTGTACTCCCTGGTTTGGCGTTTTGCAATGTGCCCCCAAAGCCAGTCTACCTACTCCGCGCTGTTTTATTTCTAGTCTCGCATGCACTTCGGATTTCATGCATAGCACTGCGTTTCCAAAAGTCAAGCCAGGCACCATGACCCCTTTCCAAATCTCTCTCACCCCCTCATACCTGTTGTAATTCCAAAGTGCTCTATTTTTCATTACAGCTGCATTTCTGTTGGCCTTACATATTATATACTTTTCATGGTCTCTGAGATATTCTGCACCATCACATATCCATACTCCTAGATACTTGCATTTACTAGCTCTCTCAACTGTAATATTCTGTATCTTCAGCCTCTCAACTTCATCCTCGTTAAAAATCATGACTGCCGATTTTTCGCTACTGAATTCTAAACCTAATTCCTCTCCTTCCCTACCACAGATGCTCATTAATTCCTGCAACTCTGTCCTGTTGTTAGCCATTAGTACAATATCATCCGCATACATCAATCCCGGTAAGGATTGCTGAATTTTTTGGCCTAGCTTACTGTAAGAAAGGTTGAACCCAAGCCCACTCTTCTCTAGTCTATCCTCCAATCCTCTCAGATACAACATAAACAGCAAAGGCGATAACGGGCACCCCTGCCTAAGGCCTCGTCTTATCTCTATTTTCCCTGTCGCCTTTCCTTCCCATGTTATAATCACCTTGTTATCTTTGTAAATGTTCCTTAATAGTGCTGTTAGTCCTTCATCTAGGTTTAAGTTCTCCATTATGTCCCACAGGTTTCTTTGGTTCACATTGTCATAGGCACCCTTGATATCCAGTAATGCCAGCCAGAGCTGTCTGTTTTCTTTTTGCGCTATTTCTATACACTGTGTTAGAGAAAATAAATTGTCCTCCAACCTTCTTTGTTTTCGAAACCCGTTCTGTAATTCGCCCAGTGTGCCCTCGCAATCTATACCCATTCCTCCAGTCTGTTCTTTATAATCTGCATTACCAACCTGTAAATAACCGGTGTCACGGTTATAGGACGATAATTTCTAATATCAGACTTATCTCCCTTTCCCTTAAATATCATACTCATCCTACTAAGCCTCCATTCATCTGGAATATTTCCTTTTGTTATCATGGTACTCACTACCTCCCTTAGTTTTGCCTTAGATTTAGGACCCAAATTCTTCACCAGCTTGATAGGGATACCGACTCCAGCAAAACGGACGCCACCAAGCGGGAAAACCGGGAACCAGCCGGACCAGGTCGCTCCGCGCCCCTCCGCGCCCCTCGGCGTCTCTGCTGGCTTTCGCGGACACGCGTTGTCGGCGCGGTGGCGAACAATGTAATTTGACGAAGGTGCGAATATAACTTAAGTTTGCCACAGTTTTCAATAGTGTGGTGAAGCCTCAGTAGATTGCTCCCTTCCATAACATTTGAAAGCTCGTTTACTCCGCAACACACGGTCGCGTGCTTTATATTTCTTGGATGGGGAGGAATCACGGAAAAACGTTTTGATTTCTTGTCTGTCTTGAATCACAATCAAAGTGACGACTGCTTGGTAACTCACAAGTGTTTTCTTTATAAGGATGTAGAGCAGTAGACTGAGGACGACAGATCAGATGTTTCACCGGAGGGAACACAAATGTTGCAGTCAAGTGAAGGTTCGATAGCTGTTTTTCTCGAGTTTGGTTGTGTTCGATTAGCTTCAAGTTTGAGCCACCCACGCCGGTCGGTACGTTGGCTATTCATCTTGGATTCTTTTAATCGAAAAAGCCTTTGGACCACATTGAAGGAGTTAGACTGATTTAGCAATTACTTGATTCAGGAAAACCTGCTCTCTGCATAGGATTAATGAGGAAAATTATCTGCTTTCATAAGGTTTGGGACGCGTCTCGCAAACTTAGAAGCTATCACGGCATTATGATCTATCGCGCCTCCAATATTTATATCCCCGTCGAAGCCAGCAGCAATGCATTGCTCAGGTTGACCGGCCACAAAAAAATACTAATTTTCTCCGTTCAGGATTCGAAGTCAAGTTCAATGCAGTGAGGTTCTGCGTGAATCTCCGATGAAGACTCCCTTCAGTTTGTCTGCATTCGACTCCGTGCTACCGCCTAGAACCATTTGTCTAAGTTTAAATAGTATATCTCTGTCTGTCAAATATACTTTATTCAGCAGTTCACCTAACAGCTAGTCAACTAAGCTCATATTTCAACCCGAAGAATATACTAATATCGCTTTAGTTACGTAATACAATACATAACCCGCTCGTCAAAATGACTCCTCGATTGCTACTAAACCCTGAATTCGAATACGAGTATCAGCTGCTTAGTGGGGCGCCAACGGGTTAACATGCTTCTTGGCTCAAGAAGCGATTGCTTAATTTTCGTAATTTTCCAGCAGCCTGTGTTGTTGACCGAGCAGACGACTGGAAAACGCGGATACGCACAAAAGCTCGATTTCGGACAGATAAGTCGCATGGTCGAAGCATGCGAGTTAGCTGAAAATGACTCTCGGTGGAAGAATTCTGTAGTCATCGCCGCTTTCCTTAGATGATCAAAACTGATTAGAGTCTATTACCGTCTCTCCAGAGGCCATAGTTTCGGTTTATAACGAAATCTCCGAAGCGAAAGTTTGACATGAAAAGAACAAAAAGCACCGGGAAAGCAAAACCATGCTCTGCAAGTTTATGCGCACCGGCTACACTTAACCGTCTCAGTTCAAATACCTATACAATTGGGATTAAACAAAAGAAAATCTGTTAAATTGAATGTGCCACCCGTTCAGGCGGCTCGGACGCGAGCCGACGCGACCTGGACCCAGCCGCCATGTTTGCTTGGTGGTGGCGTCCCCTATAGGTCGCTGGAGTCGCGAATATTACCTCCGTGATTTCACTCTCCGCACGCTGCCAGAAAGAGTCATACAAACTCCTTGGCGCTATTATCAACAGGATTGCGTTTGTAAGCCGGTTGTTTGACTCAGCTGGGATTCGTCTCTTCTGGCTTTCATAGCCATGTATGAAACCAGAAAGGTAGATACTTTTCTACATTGGGCGGGTTTGCCCGGGGCCTCCAGTCATTTACGGCCAAAATCACACTGGAGGCGCTTCAGCAATGTTCACTTTGGTCGACACGGCGTGCTCTCTAAAAATGCCTGTCGTCTACTTTCCCAAAGCATACTTGAAGAGCCAATCATAGAGGCCAACGGATAACGAGGTCGAGACTATGCTTAGACCTAAAAAAAATTATAAAAAAAATTTGGCCGCGTCATTCCCAGACTGTTTGCCGGACAAAATGGTCTGTGCGAATTGCAAGCTAGGGTTCGTAACAGTAATATAAGATACGTATACGGCAGAATTCCCCGCCATAAAAAAAAAATATGATTTGGCTAAAGCCAATGTAACGCAAAGTAGGTGCAAAGAGTTTTGCGAAAGGGAGTGTAAACCGAAAAAAAAGGGAAAAAAAGACAGAAAAAAGGAAAAATAAGAAAAAATATCTGTTCAGATTTTTCTGGTCACGTGACCAAACAAAAAAAAAAGGAAAAAAAGCACGAGAAAAACAAACAACCTGCATGTTTCAAACATGTTGTGTTATTTTTGTTTGCGGCCAGAATTCACGTTCAAGAATGCTTTCAGAATTTTGGTGCAAAACAACTCGTTTTGCCCACCTAGTGCGCCAGTAGACCGCACTAGGTCGTCCAGCTAATCAAGCAGCACGCGACCACAACCGGGAAGGCTATTTTCAAATTCCCTGACGTGCCTGTCCTCGCATCCGAGGTCGCCGTTTGACAAGCTTATCTTTCTTCCACCTGGTTGCTGGAACACCCACGGCAGCTTTGTTCCGTCCCCCACTCCCTCTCGAGAGGATAGCTCACCCCGAGGCAAATCCCATTCCGTTGACCTCTTTTCATCCTTCGCCGGCCCTTTCCCTCCCTGTCCCCCAGCTTTGGGAGAGAAGGTTCTTCACTGCAGAACGTCCCGTTTGTACGGCGGCATTTAATTAGCCTTCTAAACAATTCTTTTTCGTTACACAGAACGGAAGTTTCATCCCAAAGAGGGGAACGAAAATTACAACAGGATTTGCCAACTCAGAACTCTGCGCCCTATTCTTTACACACCTTTTATGTTCCGTACGACGGTCATTTAAACGACGCCCCGTCTGACCAACATAACACAATCCGCAGTCGAAGGGGATCTTGTAGACCACCTCTGCGACACAGGACACTGAGGGATCTCTGTGTTTTTTCCCGCAACATCCCTCACGGCTGAAGGTAAACGGGGTGAGCTTGTCTAAACGAAAGTCCGTCTTAAAAACCACATGAACGTTAAATTTTGCACCCAAGGCTTTTAGGCTATGAGAAAAACCATGAAAATAAGGAATCGCAGCAGAGGTTCCACCTTGAACCCTCTCGGCGGTCACCGATGCGCGTACAAGCAGACTACGTGGACTAGAAACGATAAAATCTAAACTAGAACCCGCCGACAGTAAACGTTTGATTTGAACGCCGAAAGCGCTATCAACACAATGAAAACAAGATTTCTTCAGTGCACTGCCAATTAATGATCTCACCACCCCCCCTTTAACAAGTTTAGAATGAGCACTCCATCTAGAAAGAACCCTCCTCGCGGTTTCCTTCCCAATGGACCAGCAAAGCCCCTTTTTATTAAATAGTTGCAAGTCCAAAAACTGTAGCTTTCCATCTTTCGCTGACTCAGAGGTGAATTTCAATTCCGGTGCACCAACCACCGAGACTTCACCCGTCACCAGAAGATTAGCCTGTATTCCATACATACACACATCTCACAGCCTAGAAGCTCTTGCCTCAAAATACGACACAAAAGCGCTTTTGACGAGCAAATCGAGACTCGGCGACATGTGTAGGGCCGCCAACAGAGAGGGACCCCCCCAACCCAGCTGCACCAAAAAACACGCAAGCAGGTTCACCGCCTGCATGACGGAGAAAGTGTAAGCGATTCCCCCCTGCGGGGCCAGGTACATCGGATAAACGGGGCGATGTTTCAACGACTGACTCCGAGAACCTCAAATAGACGCCAAAAGAGCTGCTTTGGATTCTCAGCACCCAATCGTAATTCACGGGAGAAAATGTCCCGGCTGCGCTCCTAATTTCGCTGGCCCGACAGCCATGGGAGGCCACTGCGAGCGAGTCGGGAGAGAGCCCGCAAAACATAAGCATCCCTTCCATTTCGCTCCCAAGTAAGGAGATCATCTTTCTGAGGCCCACAATACACGTTTGCAAGAAAGGCTCCTGTGCGCTGCCATTTTGAGCGATGCTGGCGCCGCGTACCGTTTCCGCCATGCTGGGGTGCGCTAGGGGCACGTCAGTGGGGTGTGCGATGACAAGATGGTGCCGTTTGCTGCATCGCCGATGGCTAACGTGAGCGGCACACTTACTGTCTCGGAACGCAGGAGGAGGTATCCACACAGAATCGTAGCATCACATATTGTAGGACGGGGCATCTTTAAGGGTTGGAGCTGACTCTATAACGATCGCAGCCTCTGTTCCTGGGTGTTGTGGAAGCCAGAGCTGCCGCGAGCGCAGCCATCGTTGATGCAAAGGCCATGCGACTTGTGGCGCATTCTGAAGAGCGCCTTGAGACTTTAGATATTTTTGAAATTTTTCGATTTGTTACCGGTGTAGGTGTTTTATTTAATTATCCGTGCTATTTCGCGGTCGAAGACGACACCTGTACGTTTTATAGTTATTTTTTTCGATTTCTTTCTGCGCTCAGTGGTGTATGCTTCGGTGAGAGACGCTTGGCAACATTGTACGACAACCAGCGAACGTCCTGGCTGGAGAGTAGGTCCGCCTCACCTTGGCGCGCGGTTCGAGGTTAAGCCGGGATCCCACTTGCAAAGGTCGAACGCTGAAAGACTAGGCAAGGCGACAAGGTCACCGGCAGAAGCGGCCTTTCCTTTCATTCCATTATCCCGCACCTTCGTTCGAGCCGTCCTTCCCTCCCCTCCCTTCCTTGTTTGGCAACCTCCTTACTCCCTCCTCTTCCCCTCCTTCCCCCAAGATTTTCTTTTCCCGTACTCCCACGGAGCGGGCGGGCTTTGAGCTTGAAGTAGACATGGAGGTCATCCGCACTGTTGTACGGAACGGCGTTCCTGGAACGCGTTCCTTTTACGAGGAACGAAGGAACGCCGCCGTTCCATTTTTCATCGCTGGAAGTGGAACGGGAACGCGTTACATTTTTACTGGAACGGAAAGAGTAACGGCGCTCCTTTTTTTCGGCCAGTGGGGTAATTTTTATTTTGTTTCGAACAGGGAAATTTGAAAGCACAAAAACAATATTTTTACGAAGTGCAGGATCTCGTTACCTTTTTGGTTACTAAACTTGTGGATTATTTTGTGTGGTCCTCGCTTGCTAACAGTTTCGGGTGCAGGAGAGCTGATGGACTTTGATTCTTTTTTGAGTGCCCGATACTGCGGTACAAAAAGCAAGGCTTTTAGTCGTAGGAAAGGCAAAGAAAGAGGGTTGTTTCAAGCTCAGCTACTTTCTTTGGTTCCACGAATCCTCATACACCCAGAAATCTAAGGTCGACTACAGCCACTTGTGAACTTCCGTAACGAGACCTACAGTTACAACAAGATCACAGACTGCCAGACATCGAACGCACTCTTGTATTCCGAACATTGGTCACTTAAACAATACAAAAAAATATATATATACATATTTCTTTTCTTGTCCCCCCCCCCCCCCCCCCCCCACCTTCAAAATGAACAACAAAGCCAGTCTTACAAAGAAGCATTTTTAGTTTTCAAGACTGACCTTCCAAAAGCCCTACCCTCTCCTCTACTTGCTCGTCTTGCGGACAGCAACATCGAGAAGCAACTGTTGTTAAGTTCGAACAAGGGACTTTGCTCAATTAAAACGTGTGAGGTTGTTGTGAAACGCTCGTACAATGTTGGGTAAAAGTACATTCGGCTCGTCTGAATCGTCCACTACAAACATGAACATGGTTAAAAGCTGAGGTTTTTAACTTGAATATATCAACAAATGAAACCCTGCTTCCGCTTGTTTTCTTCCCCTGGTGCCCTTCCATAACGACATACAAACTCGTATGTTGACTACTAATGGAAAAGATTTAAAAAGAAAAAAAAAAAACGCTGTTTGACTAAACTAAATATAGTTATTAGCAAAATACAAATGTAACGTATATGTAACGATACGTTCCATTTTTTAAACTGTAGCGGGAACGAGTTCCTTTTCACATATGGAACTTGTAACGGGAACGCGTTCCAAAAATCAGAAAGGAACGAGGAAGGAACTTTCGTTCCTTTTTTTTTTTTTGAGAAACAGGTACAACACTTGTTATCCGTTACAAGTAACGAGATTACTTGTAATACGTTACATGTTTTGTAATTTAGTAATTAATTATTTACTTTTTGGAAAATGTAATGTCTAAAGTAACTCCCTTTCTTACTGAGTAACGAATTACTCACAATTACTCGTTACATTTTTACCATCCGGCGGAAAAAAAAAAAAAGATATGGTGGAAGAAGGACGATGCAGTTTTATCCGCGCTTCTAACACGGTCACACTAGATGCGAGTTCGCGGCGGAGTGAGTGCTAGCCAGGGAAAGAAAAGGAATTCCTGGAAAACACTACAGCGCAGTGTTCCTAGCATAACAGGGGGGGAGGGGGGTGCACTCTCCCGCGGCCGTGCTTTGACACAAAGACGCAGTTTGGGTGTTTTATTGCCCAGTGCTTGCGACCACATCGGGACAAACAAACGAGCGGGTTCTGACCTTCGCTGCACGTTCCAGGAGCAGAACGGACGTATTCCAGGAACTGTTAGCCATACCGGGGGACCAAAGCGCGTGTGCGGGTGTATGTGAGCGCATGCGTGTAGGCCAGTTGGGAGGAGGAAAGGACGGACTCAAAGAAACTTCTTCGGGCATATGCGGTGACCAAGCCATGACACCGCCACCTCCAAGTGTCCCCATTTTATTTGTTTTCTTCTTGGAGGATGAAACGCAGAGGATGTAACGAGAAAGGACCGAAGGCGGCAAGCCCAAGCGAGAAAGCCGCTTTGAAAAAGGACCTTGTGAGAAGCTCGAAACAAGGACCGGCTCAAATGATAAGCAGCTGTCTGCGTTTTGTTTTTGTGCTTGATCGTTTATTGATGTTTCCGCCTAAGCGCGTCCACCCCGCAAACACACAAAGAACAGCGTGGTGCCTGGCCCCATGTTCACGCCTGAACGTTGTAAAAGCTAAATATTCCAGTCTAACCGGCTATGCGCTTTGTGCCACGTGACTTCCCACCGGCGGGTTCGTGTAAACAGAAGATGAGTCGGTGTTCTGACACCGGCAGCCTATTGTAACAGCAAAATTGTCAGTTTAAACGGAGATCGGCCAAAAACCCTCGTCACTTTCGACGTCAAACAATGGGCAGGCAGGGGAGACTTACAAGCCGCATTCTTAAAAACGAGAATGTTGGAGGAAGTTCCAGTTGGGGCCGGGAGGGATTCTCGTAAGCGGACTGTGCATGCGGGAAGTTGGATGGAAACTTTGGGAAAAGGGAAACAAAGAATAAGCAGTGGCTGACACCTGACATGGACACTCGAGTTGACGCAAGAGCGGGCTGACAGGTCACTTGCGTGCGGGATTTCATCTTTCTGTCCAGCCTTGCACGCCGCCCAGGATGTCGTTTTTATGTGCAAATAACTATTATTATTAATATTATCTTTAAACATGTGAGAGACGTGGACGCGTGCTGATTACTTATTATGTTACTTCTTAACTGCATACTCAATTCAGCTGTGACTTTGTGCAATAATATGATTTGGTGAACAAGAAAAAATAAGTCATTCAGTCGGATAGCAGGGAACGCGACAGAACAGCACGCGACAAAACAGCATCAAAACAGCACGCGTCAAAACAGCACAGCGTCAAAACAGCACGGCGACAAAACAGCAGGCGTCAAAATAGCACGCGACAAAACAGCACAACGTCAAAACGGCACAGCGACAGAAGAGCACGTGCCAAAACAGCGCGGCGGCAAAACAGCACAGCGACAAAACAGCACGCAAGTAGCAACTTCGAGCGCGCTCTTCACCTCTCTCTGCGCAAATAATTTCAAACCTCCTTAACACATTCATATATTGTCGCTAGGTTATAAAGCAATTTATTGCCCATTTCATTGCTGAGTCGGTGTCCCGACTGGTGCTGCTGTGCTATTGCTAAAAACAAACGAAGTTAGCAGTATAGTTACTACTTAACTACGCTGATCACTGAAGAGATTGGGTAGTTAGAGGTGATATCTTCACGTCGATGTCGGGCGCATTGTCTAGTCATTTTTTTTTTTTTTTTTTTAGAATTAACGAAGGATGAAAACTTATTGGGAAAAAGAAATCCATAAGTTGAAGTTATGAACCGTCTGGTTTACGGCGGTCCGATGAGGTTCCGTAGTACTCGTCGTTTCGTAATTACCACCCAAGCGTAGAACGTCTCCCCAAAAAAGCAGGAGATGCGCCGATTACAGATGCCTTGATAGAACCGGGAAGGTAAGGTAACTTTAATGTCGAGCGAATACAAGGTGTACAATGGGCAACGATTCTGCGGGGTTCATTCGCCGTGAATAAAATGTCCCAGAAACACGTGGCTGCAGCTTGCAGGCGAGAAGTTGTTTTGAGTTAAATTCACAGATTATTTCCGACGAAGGCTTCGATCGAGTGGAAACCGGTGAAGCAGAAACATGCCATAACCTCAGTGCTGTTGCCGCACAGCGTGGGCTAAGTAAGTACACCGTTGCCGCACACACTTTCTGTTTTATTTTTAACAACTAACAACAGCACATTGTCGTGCGACTGATTCATTTATTGTAGACGACATCACCAGCAAACTTGAGCGTCAATATTAGCAGAACTTCTCGAGAAATAGCCAGAATACGCAACAGCGGGGGCTTCGGTACTGCCCAGGGAGCCTTCATGCGCGCATCGAGTATACTCCCCACTCCCAACTTGCTCCCATGAGAACGGATTCGACAAATTGGCCGTCGACGAGATTACTCTCGAGGAATTGGCCTAGACCCTCCATTCTTTTACAGTGCTTACTGTGAAACATGCATTTTTTGACTCCATCGCTATATTTAGGGTTCAGCGTTTTCGGTAGAAACCAATAAAGCGAGTAAAAGTACGACAAAATCTTTTTTTAAAAATTCGGTTTTAACTGAAAAAGGTCAGTATTTTCGAGGGCGTTTGGAGGTGTGGGCGGGGGAATAAAACAATAAATTAAGGTAAGTTCTACATTTAGGGTGCTGTAGAATTTATTTTTAAATCACCATCATAATTTACCTCAGGAATTAACCCATTTACGAGTGATAAATTTAAATTCGAATAAAAGTACGACAAAATCTTTTTTAAAAATTCGGTTTTAACTGAAAAAGGTCAGTATTTTCGAGGGCGTTTGGAGGTGTGAGTGGGGGAATGTGCTTCATTACTAACCGTATGACCACTTCCTTCCGCAGTTTTTAGCCTGTCTCCGAGATCGGTTCAACTTTCAACAAAAGTTGAACTGACGCAATGGTCTTCTGGACGAAATGTGGGTTTTTCACCTGATAGGGATTTGTGTGTCGAATTCTTTGTTCAGAGAAAAGAGTTTAACCGTGAACTGAACAATAAAATTAAAGGGCATCCGTAAATGCCGCACATTTCTTTAACACTCCGCGTCCGTTGGTCGCGACGACCAACGGACGTTTATTTTTGTACGTGCTCTTCTCACGCGTCCCGACTACAATCAACAAGAAAAAAAGTAAAAAGTACTTGAAATAAGCCACAACGAACAAGAACGCTGGATCCACCAACACCCGGGAAATGCTCCAACGGCCACAATTCCACTGACCCCGACCAAGCGAGCTCGGCAGATAAGCCTAGCAGGCACTCCGACCACGACCGGCTGGCGTGCTGAATGGAATATGCCCGCGCGACCCTTGTGAACCCTTCCCGTATTATATTTTGATCGCTGACCTCAATTTTAGATTAAGAGGTCAATCTCTTTCTCTTGTCATCTCCTTGTTTTCCGAGGCAGCGGTGACCCTGGCCGGTGAAAAAGCGGTGAATCTCCGACAGACGCAGGAAAGGTAAAGCAGCCATCGCTTTGACTAGCAGACGTAAAGCAGACGACGTCCCGCCGACGCCGCTAAAGAGTGAGGAGTCTCGCCGCACGCGAAAGAAGGGAAAAAGTATATTGGGATGGAACTTGCGGACGCTCACTCTCGGTTCTTAGCAAACAAACCTCGGCGCCTCGGGACACCTCGCCAGTTAGTCCTTTGACTTCTCTCCTTGATGCGCGTCTGCTAGTTGTTAGACAAAAACAACGTACCGCTCGAGTTATTTCGTTTGCCCTCTCTGAAAGGCGAAGAATTCGAGCTCGCTCGTAAAGACCTGCACTTCCGAAAGTCGCAGGAAAGGTAAGACAGACGCATACGACGTTGCAAAGGAGCAGACGACGCTCAGATAGGGGGTCGCGATCAGCCAATCAGGGCTCGGCGTTCTGACGTCACCACTACTTTCTTTCTCGTGTGCAGAAGACGAAAATGAGCCCACTTGCGAGGCGTATACCTTCCCGGGGAAGGTGCACGGTCTGGATCTGGTGCACAGGCAATCCCTGCGTTGAAAACAGCAAATCGCAATAACCACGCATCGCTGGCTGCACCTCATTATTTGTCATTTCGAACGTCTGCCACAAAAGCCAACGGAGCAAACGGGCTTTGACGATTGTAGGCGCAGATAGCAGAGTACGAGTTCAAGAAGACGGAATGGAGGGACTCCCCTCTTGCTCGGACCCTCCTTTGTGTACCCGGGCCACCGCCACTCTCCCCCTAGAACATTAGACCGTCGCTCAAAATTCGGACAGAAAATGCTTTCTCCACCCCATTCACCCCTAAGCTGACAGTGCTGTGGAAGCTACGTGCTCGTTAGGCCAGCCACGCTTTTTCCACGTGATCACGCTCCCTCGAGCGCAGAGAGTGAGGTCTGCAGGTGAGGAAAGGGAGGCGGATGATTGGTCCGGCAAGCGCATAGCTTCGACCGCACTGTCAGCTTAGGGGTGAAGGGAATAAGTGAGGTTCGGCGTCGTACGACATGCGTTTGAGCCGGGTGACACGCTTCGGGTACTGCGGATCTATGACAGTAAAAAGGCAGAGAGCTTTCGAAGAGAATGAGGTACGAAATATCCGCTGTATTTTCAAATTTTCGTACCGGAAATCAGGCTTTTGACTTTCTACCTTCTTTCTTTCGGCCCACTAAATGATACGCTCGCTATTAGTAAAATCCCTATCTAAAATCATTTATCCCAGCCCAGAATTCCTTATATCCCGATCGTTTCTTTCACTAATCTCTTCGTGTCGTTGCTTTCCCTTTCTAAAATCTTCACGTTTCCCCAGGCTGGAGAGCAGTCTGCGCATTCATTGAGGTGTTTGGCTATACCCGAATTTAGATCTTTCTTTTTACATTCATTTATGGTCCGTTAATATATCGTTCAAAGAACTTTTGGTTTGGTCTACATGAGAGACACCGCACTCCATCGGTATTTCGTACATCACACCGAACTCGCATACTGTCGATTTTTTTCCTGTGCGCCCTTTTACCGTGGTTGGGTGTTTTCAAAAAAGGGGTCAACCGGTCCAATTTAAAATCCCTCTCAAACACTACGTCGACGCCAAACTTCCTTGCGGGCGCCTTTATGTTGTGTGAGATGTCCTGGTGGTATAGGATGACCGCCCGACGACCCCACCGTTTCCTCGGACTTTCCCTAGTTGCCGCAACTAGCTTTTTAACCTGTTCAATTATGCAATCACTAGAAAACCTGGTATTCCTTAGTCGCCCCATTCGACTTTTCACTGCTTACGTAGTAGATACAAGACCGGGTTAAAGCGTGGTCGATTAATCATCTGATAAAATTGGGTTGTCTGTATGTTTATACAGCCTAGAACTCTGTCTGCCTCAACGGGCGACGAGTCTCCCAATTGTAGATGAGAAATTTAGCCAGTGCAAAATTTTTCATCTACAGCTGGGAGACGGCCTTAAAGCCCCTCGATGTGCTTGCGCTTGTCTTGCAAGTAGCGTCAAATGCGCCAGTGCTCGTGGCCCGTGTCTCGAGCGGCCCTTGGAAGCAGATGGCGGCGCAGCAATGAAATGAGCGGCCCTTGAAAGCGAATGGCTGCGGAGCACCCGCTCGTGGCACGTGTCTTGCGCGTTTCCACAACAATGGTTGGCGGTACTCGAAAGCGTGAATTTAATGAAGGGACTTTAGACTGCTTTAAGCACCGACGCCACCTGCGCGGCTGCGCCACCGACGAGCAGCTCCCGTCGCCTGTCTGCTCGCTGCTAGGTCGTCTGTTGCGTGCTTGCGGGCTGCGTCGTCTGTCCGGTGTCGTACAGGGCCGGATTAAGGTACGGGCTAAAAGGGCTGCAGCCCTGGGACCCAGGCTGTCAGGGGGCTTATGCTGACCCCAGGAGACTTGAAAATGTTAATTTTTTTTTTTATTTAAGAAAGCTCAGACAGAGAGCAGAAGAAACGCTCCGAAAGTCGTCTGGTGCAACGGTCTTCTTGTTCTCTTTTTTCTTTTTTTTCAACAGGAACACAAGGATACCGTAAGGTTCCCGTCTCCAGACAAGCTGGTGTTTGTGAGCTCGTTGTACAAGAGCTTGCCAGAAGAACAAAATGTAACAAGGCCCCCCACGCCCCTTGTTAAATGTTTTTTTTTTTTTTTTTTCGAATTGAAGTTTGATGGAAGGAGGGTTATGGAGCTTTCTTTTGTACTGAAGCCCCCTTGGCGTATTTCAAGGACAATTGTGGACAGGAAGTTACGCAAGCGTCGCCAAAGACTAATCGAGCAACACAGAAGGTTCACACATGAATATTTTAAACCTTTTCGAGAAACTTCATATGGAGTTTATTCTAGAACGATAAGTTTGGAACAAACAAAAAGGTGCCCGTATATCTTGCGGACACCGTCTTTATAACCACCAACAAACAGGCGTTCCAAGGACCCGGCTCTTGAGACGCCCCTTAACAGTTTTCGACAGGTAGACTTCGCGGCGACGCCTCAACCGCCTTGCCACAGCAAGGCCATGATAACGCGGTTATTTGCCGAATATTTCTATGGCGGCAGTGGCGTAGGCAAGGGTTTAGCGAGGGCTGGGGAAGTCACCCCCTCCCCCCCCCCCCCCCCCCCCCCAACCCTATCACTTTTTTTTTTTTTTTTGTAAAGGAACAAAAATATGTAATGACAACCGCGGTAGGTTGGGGACGGTCGTGTCTGTACCCGTGAATCGTACAGTACATCAAATACTGCGCGCAAAAATGAAATTAAAGCGCCCCCCCCCCCCCCCCCTCCCCCAACCTCCGGTCATGGAAAACTCAACCGCCCTGCCCTCCCCCGAAGATAATTCCTGGCTACGCCACTGCATGGCGACGTCCGCTAACGGAGTTTCCTAATAATAATGGAAATTACCAGAAACTGTAGCATAGGAAAAGGATAGTCTGAATAGCCGAGAGAATGAGGGTACGTTTTGTGGGACACCTCCTGCCCATTATAACCTTCTTGTATCTGTCAGATGATCAACATCCGAGATTCTGACCCCATTGAGTCCCGATCTATTGTTCTTTATTTACTAAGGCGCCACCACTTTTACTTTGTGGCATATTGCCGCAACATTGGGCGCGTTAAGTCCGTGCTCCGGAGCGCGAGAGCAGCGAGAGTTTGGCGCTCCTTTCACTAAACGGTCAGGAGTGCCACCGGAGACTTAAAGCCCCTTGATAAAAGCGTTTTTTACAAGTACCCGCCAACCATTGTTGTGGAAACGCGCGAGACACGTGCCATGAGCGGGTGCTCCGCCGCCATTCGCTTCCAAGGCCCGCTCATTTCAGTGCTGCGCCGCCATTTGCTTCCAAGGGCCGCTCAAGACATGGGCCTCGTGCACTCGCGCATTTGACGCTACTTGCAAGACAAGCGCAAACACATCGAGGGGCTTTACGGAGACTGACACTCGAGCGCGCTCTTCGTGCACCGAGAATTTTTCGGAGCGCGAGTGACTTCTTCGCGCTCCGTGACGTCACGTAAACAAACAAGATGGCTGCGCTGCTCTTGCGACCGTCGAGGCGAAAAGGCGTAGGCGGACCGCTGCCCCTTTTCAGTTGATTAGTGCTTAATCCAGCGGATAAAAAGGATTTGATTTGAAAGCCAAGACAGAAATTAGTGTCCCGAAAAAGGTTTGTTCGTTCATCTCGCTCTCGCCTAAAAAAGAAATTGATCTATCAAAAGGCACCGTGCCGATAGCACTGCGACAGAAAAGTTGTCAAGATGAGGAGATATTCGGACCGCTCTGTCTCTTTTATAATACTTAGCCCAGCGAATAAAGATAGTTCGATTTGAAAGCCGAAACATCAGCGAGCGTCGATGAAAAGGTTTGTTCGTGCGTCTTGCCTAAAAACGAATTGTTCTATCGAACGAGCGTGCCGATAGCTCGGCGACATAAAAGTTATGAAAAGACAGTCAGACGGCTGCCCGCTGCCCTGCTTAGAATGCTTAGCCCGGCCCACGGCCCGGCCGCAGCGAATAAAGATACTTAGTTTGGAAAGCCAATGTTTGTTCATGCATACCGCCTAAAAACGAATTGACGTGCAATCGAACGACGGTGTGCCGGTATCGGCGTAACTTCCGCCTCGCTGCGAGGCGGAACCGACGGAACCAGGGAATCTCTGACAAAAGGGAGTTTTCGTAGACCGCGCTGCCCCCTCCGCTAAGCGTTCCGCAACGAAGAAGTCGCTACTGCGCCTGCGCGCCGATAGCCT